>NW_026700470.1:0-150544 GCF_030435755.1 Ochotona princeps | reverse complement strand
CTCAAGGAAACTCAGTTTTCAAACTCTATGCTTAGTGCCCTTTGTGTGCCTAGGACTGAAATGAAGCTTGGTGAGGATCCCACACAAACGAATGCTCCACATGCGGGTTTCACATGCCACCAACTCCAAATTCACAGGCAACTTCAGCGCCACAGCCATTTTCATATAGCTCTCAATGCAAAGGCTCTAGACGCAAATATTGGTGTGAGAGCTAATTCAATCAAGGAAACACTGCATGTTGGTGAAGGGCATATTGAAGAAGGATCAGCCGAGTGGTTCTTGTGGGAGAACAACTCCTTTTGGCTCACTAACTTCACACACCATCAGGCTTCCAAGCAGCTCTCAAGGAAACTCAGTTTTCACACTCTATGCTTAGTGCCCTTTGTGTGCCTAGGATAGAAATGAAGCTTGGTGAGGATCCCACACAAACGAATGCTCCACATGCGGGTTTCACATGCCACCAACTCCACATTCACAGGCAACTTCAGCGCCACAGCCATTTTCAGATAGCTCTCAATGCAAAGGCTCTAGACGCAAATATTGGTGTGAGAGCTAATTCAATCAAGGAAACACTGCATGTTGGTGAAGGGCATATTGAAGAAGGATCAGCCGAGTGCTTCTTGTGGGAGAACAACTCCATTTGGCTCACTAACTTCACACACCATCAGGCTTCCAAGCAGCTCTCAAGGAAACTCAGTTTTCACACTCTATGCTTAGTGCCCTTTGAGTGCATTATCTAGGAATGAACCTGGTAGAGCATCCCACACAAACGAATGCTCCACATGCGGGTTTCACATGCCACCAACTCCACATTCACAGGCAGCTTCAGCGCCACAGCCGTTTTCAATAGCCCTCAATGCAAAGGCTCTAGACGCAAATATTGGTGTGAGAGCTAATTCAATCAAAGGAACGCTGCATGTTGGTGAAGGGCATATTGAAGAAGGATCAGCCGAGTGGTTCTTGTGGGAGAACAACTCCATTTGGCTGACTAACTTCACACACCATCAGGCTTCCAAGCAGCTCTCAAGGAAACTCAGTTTTCACACTCTATGCTTAGTGCCCTTTGAGTGCATTATCTAGGAATGAACCTGGTAGAGCATCCCACACAAACGAATGCTCCACATGCGGGTTTCCCATGCCACCAACTCCACATTCACAGGCAACTTCAGCGCCACAGCCGTTTTCAGATAGCCCTCAATGCAAAGGCTCTAGACGCAAATATTGGTGTGAGAGCTAATTCAATCAAGGAAACACTGCATGTTGGTGAAGGGCATATTGAAGAAGGATCAGCCGAGTGGTTCTTGTGGGAGAACAACTCCATTTGGCTCACTAACTTCACACACCATCAGGCTTCCAAGCAGCTCTCAAGGAAACTCAGTTTTCACACTCTATGCTTAGTGCCCTTTGAGTGCATTATCTAGGAATGAACCTGGTAGAGCATCCCACACAAACGAATGCTCCACATGCGGGTTTCACATGCCACCAAGTCCACATTCACAGGCAACTTCAGCGCCACAGCCATTTTCAGATAGCTCTCAATGCAAAGGCTCTAGACGCAAATATTGGTGTGAGAGCTAATTCAATCAAGGAAACACTGCATGTTGGTGAAGGGCATATTGAAGAAGGATCAGCCGAGTGGTTCTTGTGGGAGAACAACTCCATTTGGCTCACTAACGTCACACACCATCAGGCTTCCAAGCAGCTCTCAAGGAAACTCAGTTTTCACACTCTATGCTTAGTGCCCTTTGAGTGCATTATCTAGGAATGAACCTGGTAGAGCATCCCACACAAACGAATGCTCCACATGCGGGTTTCACATGCCACCAACTCCACATTCACAGGCAACTTCAGCGCCACAGCCGTTTTCAGATAGCCCTCAATGCAAAGGCTCTAGACGCAAATATTGGTGTGAGAGCTAATTCAATCAAGGAAACACTGCATGTTGGTGAAGGGCATATTGAAGAAGGATCAGCCGAGTGGTTCTTGTGGGAGAACAACTCCATTTGGCTCACTAACGTCACACACCATCAGGCTTCCAGGCAGCTCTCAAGGAAACTCAGTTTTAACACTCTATGCTTAGTGCCCTTTGTGTGCCTAGGACTGAAATGAAAATTGGTGAGGATCCCACACAAACGAATGCTCCACATGCGGGTTTCACATGCCACCAACTCCACACTCACAGGCAACTTCAGCGCCACAGCCGTTTTCAGATAGCCCTCAATGCAAAGGCTCTAGACGCAAATATTGGTGTGAGAGCTAATTCAATCAAGGAAACACTGCATGTTGGTGAAGGGCATATTGAAGAAGGATCAGCCGAGTGGTTCTTGTGGGAGAACAACTCCATTTGGCTCACTAACTTCACACACCATCAGGCTTCCAGGCAGCTCTCAAGAAAACTCAGTTTTCACACTCTATGCTTAGTGCCATTTGTGTGCCTAGGATAGAAATGAAGCTTGGTGAGGATCCCATACAAACGAATGCTCCACATGCGGGTTTCACATGGCACCAACTCCACATTCACAGGCAACTTCAAGCAGGCTTCCAAGCAGCTCTCAAGGAAACTCAGTTTTCACACTCTATGCTTAGTGCCCTTTGAGTGCATTATCTAGGAATGAACCTGGTAAAGCATCCCACACAAACGAATGCTCCACATGCGGGTTTCACATGCCACCAACTCCACATTCACAGGCACCTTCAGCGCCACAGCCGTTTTCAATAGCCCTCAATGCAAAGGCTCTAGACGCAAATATTGGTGTGAGAGCTAATTCAATCAAAGGAACGCTGCATGTTGGTGAAGGGCATATTGAAGAAGGATCAGCCGAGTGGTTCTTGTGGGAGAACAACTCCATTTGGCTCACTAACTTCACACACCATCAGGCTTCCAAGCAGCTCTCAAGGAAACTCAGTTTTCACACTCTATGCTTAGTGCCCTTTGAGTGCATTATCTAGGAATGAACCTGGTAGAGCATCCCACACAAACGAATGCTCCACATGCGGGTTTCACATGCCACCAACTCCACATTCACAGGCAACTTCAGCGCCACAGCCGTTTTCAGATAGCCCTCAATGCAAAGGCTCTAGACGCAAATATTGGTGTGAGAGCTAATTCAATCAAGGAAACACTGCATGTTGGTGAAGGGCATATTGAAGAAGGATCAGCCGAGTGCTTCTTGTGGGAGAACAACTCCATTTGGCTCACTAACTTCACACACCATCAGGCTTCCAGGCAGCTCTCAAGAAAACTCAGTTTTCACACTCTATGCTTAGTGCCCTTTGTGTGCCTAGGACAGAAAAGAAGCTTGGTGAGGATCCCACACAAACGAATGCTCCACATGCGGGTTTCACATGCCACCAACTCCACATTCACAGGCAACTTCAGCGCCACAGCCGTTTTCAGATAGCTCTCAATGCAAAGGCTCTAGACGCAAATATTGGTGTGAGAGCTAATTCAATCAAGGAAACACTGCATGTTGGTGAAGGGCATATTGAAGAAGGATCAGCCGAGTGGTTCTTGTGGGAGAACAACTCCATTTGGCTCACTAACTTCACACACCATCAGGTTTCCAAGCAGCTCTCAAGGAAACTCAGTTTTCACACTCTATGCTTAGTGCCCTTTGAGTGCATTATCTAGGAATGAACCTGGTAGAGCATCCCACACAAACGAATGCTCCACATGCGGGTTTCACATGCCACCAAGTCCACATTCACAGGCACCTTCAGCGCCACAGCCGTTTTCAGATAGCCCTCAATGCCAAGGCTCTAGACGCAAATATTGGTGTGAGAGCTAATTCAATCAAGGAAACACTGCATGTTGGTGAAGGGCATATTGAAGAAGGATCAGCCGAGTGGTTCTTGTGGGAGAACAACTCCATTTGGCTCACTAACTTCACACACCATCAGGCTTCCAAGCAGCTCTCAAGGAAACTCAGTTTTCACACTCTATGCTTAGTGCCCTTTGAGTGCATTATCTAGGAATGAACCTGGTAGAGCATCCCACACAAACGAATGCTCCACATGCGGGTTTCACATGCCACCAAGTCCACATTCACAGGCAACTTCAGAGCCACAGCCGTTTTCAGATAGCCCTCAATGCAAAGGCTCTAGACGCAAATATTGGTGTGAGAGCTAATTCAATCAAGGAAACACTGCATGTTGGTGAAGGGCATATTGAAGAAGGATCAGCCGAGTGGTTCTTGTGGGAGAACAACTCCATTTGGCTCACTAACTTCACACACCATCAGGCTTCCAAGCAGCTCTCAAGGAAACTCAGTTTTCACACTCTATGCTTAGTGCCCTTTGAGTGCCTAGGACTGAAATGAAGCTTGGTCAGCATCCCACACAAACGAATGCTCCACATGCGGGTTTCACATGCCACCAACTCCACATTCACAGGCAACTTCAGCGCCACAGATATTTTCAGATAGCTCTCAATGCAAAGGCTCTAGACGCAAATATTGGTGTGAGAGCTAATTCAATCAAGGAAACACTGCATGTTGGTGAAGGGCATATTGAAGAAGGATCAGCCGAGTGGTTCTTGTGGGAGAACAACTCCATTTGGCTCACTAACTTCACACACCATCAGGCTTCCAAGCAGCTCTCAAGGAAACTCAGTTTTCACACTCTATGCTTAGTGCCCTTTGAGTGCATTATCTAGGAATGAACCTGGTAGAGCATCCCACACAAACGAATGCTCCACATGCGGGTTTCACATGCCACCAAGTCCACATTCACAGGCACCTTCAGCGCCACAGCCGTTTTCAGATAGCCCTCAATGCCAAGGCTCTAGACGCAAATATTGGTGTGAGAGCTAATTCAATCAAGGAAACACTGCATGTTGGTGAAGGGCATATTGAAGAAGGATCAGCCGAGTGGTTCTTGTGGGAGAACAACTCCATTTGGCTCACTAACTTCACACACCATCAGGCTTCCAAGCAGCTCTCAAGGAAACTCAGTTTTCACACTCTATGCTTAGTGCCCTTTGAGTGCATTATCTAGGAATGAACCTGGTAGAGCATCCCACACAAACGAATGCTCCACATGCGGGTTTCACATGCCACCAACTCCACATTCACAGGCAACTTCAGCGCCACAGCCGTTTTCAGATAGCCCTCAATGCAAAGGCTCTAGACGCAAATATTGGTGTGAGAGCTAATTCAATCAAGGAAACACTGCATGCTGGTGAAGGGCATATTGAAGAAGGATCAGCCGAGTGGTTCTTGTGGGAGAACAACTCCATTTGGCTCACTAACTTCACACACCATCAGGCTTCCAAGCAGCTCTCAAGGAAACTCAGTTTTCACACTCTATGCTTAGTGCCCTTTGAGTGCATTATCTAGGAATGAACCTGGTAGAGCATCCCACACAAACGAATGCTCCACATGCGGGTTTCACATGCCACCAACTCCACATTCACAGGCAACTTCAGCGCCACAGCCGTTTTCAGATAGCCCTCAATGCAAAGGCTCTAGACGCAAATATTGGTGTGCGAGCTAATTCAATCAAGGAAACACTGCATGTTGGTGAAGGGCATATTGAAGAAGGATCAGCCGAGTGGTTCTTGTGGGAGAACAACTCCATTTGGCTCACTAACTTCACACACCATCAGGCTTCCAGGCAGCTCTCAAGGAAACTCAGTTTTCAAACTCTATGCTTAGTGCCCTTTGTGTGCCTAGGACTGAAATGAAGCTTGGTGAGGATCCCACACAAACGAATGCTCCACATGCGGGTTTCACATGCCACCAACTCCACACTCACAGGCAACTTCAGCGCCACAGCCATTTTCATATAGCTCTCAATGCAAAGGCTCTAGACGCAAATATTGGTGTGAGAGCTAATTCAATCAAGGAAACACTGCATGTTGGTGAAGGGCATATTGAAGAAGGATCAGCCGAGTGGTTCTTGTGGGAGAACAACTCCATTTGGCTCACTAACTTCACACACCATCAGGCTTCCAAGCAGCTCTCAAGGAAACTCAGTTTTCACACTCTATGCTTAGTGCCCTTTGAGTGCATTATCTAGGAATGAACCTGGTAGAGCATCCCACACAAACGAATGCTCCACATGCGGGTTTCACATGCCACCAACTCCACATTCACAGGCAACTTCAGCGCCACAGCCGTTTTCAGATAGCCCTCAATGCAAAGGCTCTAGACGCAAATATTGGTGTGCGAGCTAATTCAATCAAGGAAACACTGCATGTTGGTGAAGGGCATATTGAAGAAGGATCAGCCGAGTGGTTCTTGTGGGAGAACAACTCCATTTGGCTCACTAACGTCACACACCATCAGGCTTCCAGGCAGCTCTCAAGGAAACTCAGTTTTCAAACTCTATGCTTAGTGCCCTTTGTGTGCCTAGGACTGAAATGAAGCTTGGTGAGGATCCCACACAAACGAATGCTCCACATGCGGGTTTCACATGCCACCAACTCCACACTCACAGGCAACTTCAGCGCCACAGCCATTTTCATATAGCTCTCAATGCAAAGGCTCTAGACGCAAATATTGGTGTGAGAGCTAATTCAATCAAGGAAACACTGCATGTTGGTGAAGGGCATATTGAAGAAGGATCAGCCGAGTGGTTCTTGTGGGAGAACAACTCCATTTGGCTCACTAACTTCACACACCATCAGGCTTCCAAGCAGCTCTCAAGGAAACTCAGTTTTCACACTCTATGCTTAGTGCCCTTTGAGTGCATTATCTAGGAATGAACCTGGTAGAGCATCCCACACAAACGAATGCTCCACATGCGGGTTTCACATGCCACCAACTCCACATTCACAGGCAGCTTCAGCGCCACAGCCGTTTTCAATAGCCCTCAATGCAAAGGCTCTAGACGCAAATATTGGTGTGAGAGCTAATTCAATCAAAGGAACGCTGCTTGTTGGTGAAGGGCATATTGAAGAAGGATCAGCCGAGTGGTTCTTGTGGGAGAACAACTCCATTTGGCTGACTAACTTCACACACCATCAGGCTTCCAAGCAGCTCTCAAGGAAACTCAGTTTTCACACTCTATGCTTAGTGCCCTTTGAGTGCATTATCTAGGAATGAACCTGGTAGAGCATCCCACACAAACGAATGCTCCACATGCGGGTTTCCCATGCCACCAACTCCACATTCACAGGCAACTTCAGCGCCACAGCCGTTTTCAGATAGCCCTCAATGCAAAGGCTCTAGACGCAAATATTGGTGTGAGAGCTAATTCAATCAAGGAAACACTGCATGTTGGTGAAGGGCATATTGAAGAAGGATCAGCCGAGTGGTTCTTGTGGGAGAACAACTCCATTTGGCTCACTAACTTCACACACCATCAGGCTTCCAAGCAGCTCTCAAGGAAACTCAGTTTTCACACTCTATGCTTAGTGCCCTTTGAGTGCATTATCTAGGAATGAACCTGGTAGAGCATCCCACACAAACGAATGCTCCACATGCGGGTTTCACATGCCACCAAGTCCACATTCACAGGCAACTTCAGCGCCACAGCCATTTTCAGATAGCTCTCAATGCAAAGGCTCTAGACGCAAATATTGGTGTGAGAGCTAATTCAATCAAGGAAACACTGCATGTTGGTGAAGGGCATATTGAAGAAGGATCAGCCGAGTGGTTCTTGTGGGAGAACAACTCCATTTGGCTCACTAACTTCACACACCATCAGGCTTCCAAGCAGCTCTCAAGGAAACTCAGTTTTCACACTCTATGCTTAGTGCCCTTTGAGTGCATTATCTAGGAATGAACCTGGTAGAGCATCCCACACAAACGAATGCTCCACATGCGGGTTTCACATGCCACCAACTCCACATTCACAGGCAACTTCAGCGCCACAGCCGTTTTCAGATAGCCCACAATGGAAAGGCTCTAGACGCAAATATTGGTGTGAGAGCTAATTCAATCAAGGAAACACTGCATGTTGGTGAAGGGCATATTGAAGAAGGATCAGCTGAGTGGTTCTTGTGGGAGAACAACTCCATTTGGCTCACTAACGTCACACACCATCAGGCTTCCAGGCAGCTCTCAAGGAAACTCAGTTTTAACACTCTATGCTTAGTGCCCTTTGTGTGCCTAGGACTGAAATGAAGCTTGGTGAGGATCCCACACAAACGAATGCTCCACATGCGGGTTTCACATGCCACCAACTCCACACTCACAGGCAACTTCAGCGCCACAGCCGTTTTCAGATAGCCCTCAATGCAAAGGCTCTAGACGCAAATATTGGTGTGAGAGCTAATTCAATCAAGGAAACACTGCATGTTGGTGAAGGGCATATTGAAGAAGGATCAGCCGAGTGGTTCTTGTGGGAGAACAACTCCATTTGGCTCACTAACGTCACACACCATCAGGCTTCCAGGCAGCTCTCAAGGAAACTCAGTTTTCACACTCTATGCTTAGTGCCATTTGTGTGCCTAGGATAGAAATGAAGCTTGTTGAGGATCCCTCACAAACGAATGCTCCACATGCGGGTTTCACATGGCACCAACTCCACATTCACAGGCAACTTCAAGCAGGCTTCCAAGCAGCTCTCAAGGAAACTCAGTTTTCACACTCTATGCTTAGTGCCCTTTGAGTGCATTATCTAGGAATGAATCTGGTAAAGCATCCCACACAAACGAATGCTCCACATGCGGGTTTCACATGCCACCAACTCCACATTCACAGGCAACTTCAGCGCCACAGCCATTTTCAGATAGCTCTCAATGCAAAGGCTCTAGACGCAAATATTGGTGTGAGAGCTAATTCAATCAAGGAAACACTGCATGTTGGTGAAGGGCATATTGAAGAAGGATCAGCCGAGTGGTTCTTGTGGGAGAACAACTCCATTTGGCTCACTAACTTCACACACCATCAGGCTTCCAAGCAGCTCTCAAGGAAACTCAGTTTTCACACTCTATGCTTAGTGCCCTTTGAGTGCATTATCTAGGAATGAACCTGGTAGAGCATCCCACACAAACGAATGCTCCACATGCGGGTTTCCCATGCCACCAACTCCACATTCACAGGCAACTTCAGCGCCACAGCCGTTTTCAGATAGCCCTCAATGCAAAGGCTCTAGACGCAAATATTGGTGTGAGAGCTAATTCAATCAAGGAAACACTGCATGTTGGTGAAGGGCATATTGAAGAAGGATCAGCCGAGTGGTTCTTGTGGGAGAACAACTCCATTTGGCTCACTAACTTCACACACCATCAGGCTTCCAAGCAGCTCTCAAGGAAACTCAGTTTTCACACTCTATGCTTAGTGCCCTTTGAGTGCATTATCTAGGAATGAACCTGGTAGAGCATCCCACACAAACGAATGCTCCACATGCGGGTTTCACATGCCACCAAGTCCACATTCACAGGCAACTTCAGCGCCACAGCCGTTTTCAGATAGCCCTCAATGCAAAGGCTCTAGACGCAAATATTGGTGTGAGAGCTAATTCAATCAAGGAAACACTGCATGTTGGTGAAGGGCATATTGAAGAAGGATCAGCCGAGTGGTTCTTGTGGGAGAACAACTCCATTTGGCTCACTAACTTCACACACCATCAGGCTTCCAAGCAGCTCTCAAGGAAACTCAGTTTTCACACTCTATGCTTAGTGCCCTTTGAGTGCATTATCTAGGAATGAACCTGGTAGAGCATCCCACACAAACGAATGCTCCACATGCGGGTTTCACATGCCACCAAGTCCACATTCACAGGCAACTTCAGAGCCACAGCCGTTTTCAGATAGCCCTCAATGCAAAGGCTCTAGACGCAAATATTGGTGTGAGAGCTAATTCAATCAAGGAAACACTGCATGTTGGTGAAGGGCATATTGAAGAAGGATCAGCCGAGTGGTTCTTGTGGGAGAACAACTCCATTTGGCTCACTAACTTCACACACCATCAGGCTTCCAAGCAGCTCTCAAGGAAACTCAGTTTTCACACTCTATGCTTAGTGCCCTTTGAGTGCCTAGGACTGAAATGAAGCTTGGTCAGCATCCCACACAAACGAATGCTCCACATGCGGGTTTCACATGCCACCAACTCCACACTCACAGGCAACTTCAGCGCCACAGCCATTTTCAGATAGCTCTCAATGCAAAGGCTCTAGACGCAAATATTGGTGTGAGAGCTAATTCAATCAAGGAAACACTGCATGTTGGTGAAGGGCATATTGAAGAAGGATCAGCCGAGTGGTTCTTGTGGGAGAACAACTCCATTTGGCTCACTAACTTCACACACCATCAGGCTTCCAAGCAGCTCTCAAGGAAACTCAGTTTTCACACTCTATGCTTAGTGCCCTTTGAGTGCATTATCTAGGAATGAACCTGGTAGAGCATCCCACACAAACGAATGCTCCACATGCGGGTTTCACATGCCACCAACTCCACATTCACAGGCAGCTTCAGCGCCACAGCCGTTTTCAATAGCCCTCAATGCAAAGGCTCTAGACGCAAATATTGGTGTGAGAGCTAATTCAATCAAAGGAACGCTGCTTGTTGGTGAAGGGCATATTGAAGAAGGATCAGCCGAGTGGTTCTTGTGGGAGAACAACTCCATTTGGCTGACTAACTTCACACACCATCAGGCTTCCAAGCAGCTCTCAAGGAAACTCAGTTTTCACACTCTATGCTTAGTGCCCTTTGAGTGCATTATCTAGGAATGAACCTGGTAGAGCATCCCACACAAACGAATGCTCCACATGCGGGTTTCCCATGCCACCAACTCCACATTCACAGGCAACTTCAGCGCCACAGCCGTTTTCAGATAGCCCTCAATGCAAAGGCTCTAGACGCAAATATTGGTGTGAGAGCTAATTCAATCAAGGAAACACTGCATGTTGGTGAAGGGCATATTGAAGAAGGATCAGCCGAGTGGTTCTTGTGGGAGAACAACTCCATTTGGCTCACTAACTTCACACACCATCAGGCTTCCAAGCAGCTCTCAAGGAAACTCAGTTTTCACACTCTATGCTTAGTGCCCTTTGAGTGCATTATCTAGGAATGAACCTGGTAGAGCATCCCACACAAACGAATGCTCCACATGCGGGTTTCACATGCCACCAAGTCCACATTCACAGGCAACTTCAGCGCCACAGCCATTTTCAGATAGCTCTCAATGCAAAGGCTCTAGACGCAAATATTGGTGTGAGAGCTAATTCAATCAAGGAAACACTGCATGTTGGTGAAGGGCATATTGAAGAAGGATCAGCCGAGTGGTTCTTGTGGGAGAACAACTCCATTTGGCTCACTAACTTCACACACCATCAGGCTTCCAAGCAGCTCTCAAGGAAACTCAGTTTTCACACTCTATGCTTAGTGCCCTTTGAGTGCATTATCTAGGAATGAACCTGGTAGAGCATCCCACACAAACGAATGCTCCACATGCGGGTTTCACATGCCACCAACTCCACATTCACAGGCAACTTCAGCGCCACAGCCGTTTTCAGATAGCCCACAATGGAAAGGCTCTAGACGCAAATATTGGTGTGAGAGCTAATTCAATCAAGGAAACACTGCATGTTGGTGAAGGGCATATTGAAGAAGGATCAGCTGAGTGGTTCTTTTGGGAGAACAACTCCATTTGGCTCACTAACGTCACACACCATCAGGCTTCCAGGCAGCTCTCAAGGAAACTCAGTTTTAACACTCTATGCTTAGTGCCCTTTGTGTGCCTAGGACTGAAATGAAGCTTGGTGAGGATCCCACACAAACGAATGCTCCACATGCGGGTTTCACATGCCACCAACTCCACACTCACAGGCAACTTCAGCGCCACAGCCGTTTTCAGATAGCCCTCAATGCAAAGGCTCTAGACGCAAATATTGGTGTGAGAGCTAATTCAATCAAGGAAACACTGCATGTTGGTGAAGGGCATATTGAAGAAGGATCAGCCGAGTGGTTCTTGTGGGAGAACAACTCCATTTGGCTCACTAACGTCACACACCATCAGGCTTCCAGGCAGCTCTCAAGGAAACTCAGTTTTCACACTCTATGCTTAGTGCCATTTGTGTGCCTAGGATAGAAATGAAGCTTGTTGAGGATCCCTCACAAACGAATGCTCCACATGCGGGTTTCACATGGCACCAACTCCACATTCACAGGCAACTTCAAGCAGGCTTCCAAGCAGCTCTCAAGGAAACTCAGTTTTCACACTCTATGCTTAGTGCCCTTTGAGTGCATTATCTAGGAATGAATCTGGTAAAGCATCCCACACAAACGAATGCTCCACATGCGGGTTTCACATGCCACCAACTCCACATTCACAGGCAACTTCAGCGCCACAGCCATTTTCAGATAGCTCTCAATGCAAAGGCTCTAGACGCAAATATTGGTGTGAGAGCTAATTCAATCAAGGAAACACTGCATGTTGGTGAAGGGCATATTGAAGAAGGATCAGCCGAGTGGTTCTTGTGGGAGAACAACTCCATTTGGCTCACTAACTTCACACACCATCAGGCTTCCAAGCAGCTCTCAAGGAAACTCAGTTTTCACACTCTATGCTTAGTGCCCTTTGAGTGCATTATCTAGGAATGAACCTGGTAGAGCATCCCACACAAACGAATGCTCCACATGCGGGTTTCCCATGCCACCAACTCCACATTCACAGGCAACTTCAGCGCCACAGCCGTTTTCAGATAGCCCTCAATGCAAAGGCTCTAGACGCAAATATTGGTGTGAGAGCTAATTCAATCAAGGAAACACTGCATGTTGGTGAAGGGCATATTGAAGAAGGATCAGCCGAGTGGTTCTTGTGGGAGAACAACTCCATTTGGCTCACTAACTTCACACACCATCAGGCTTCCAAGCAGCTCTCAAGGAAACTCAGTTTTCACACTCTATGCTTAGTGCCCTTTGAGTGCATTATCTAGGAATGAACCTGGTAGAGCATCCCACACAAACGAATGCTCCACATGCGGGTTTCACATGCCACCAAGTCCACATTCACAGGCAACTTCAGAGCCACAGCCGTTTTCAGATAGCCCTCAATGCAAAGGCTCTAGACGCAAATATTGGTGTGAGAGCTAATTCAATCAAGGAAACACTGCATGTTGGTGAAGGGCATATTGAAGAAGGATCAGCCGAGTGGTTCTTGTGGGAGAACAACTCCATTTGGCTCACTAACTTCACACACCATCAGGCTTCCAAGCAGCTCTCAAGGAAACTCAGTTTTCACACTCTATGCTTAGTGCCCTTTGAGTGCATTATCTAGGAATGAACCTGGTAGAGCATCCCACACAAACGAATGCTCCACATGCGGGTTTCACATGCCACCAAGTCCACATTCACAGGCAACTTCAGAGCCACAGCCGTTTTCAGATAGCCCTCAATGCAAAGGCTCTAGACGCAAATATTGGTGTGAGAGCTAATTCAATCAAGGAAACACTGCATGTTGGTGAAGGGCATATTGAAGAAGGATCAGCCGAGTGGTTCTTGTGGGAGAACAACTCCATTTGGCTCACTAACTTCACACACCATCAGGCTTCCAAGCAGCTCTCAAGGAAACTCAGTTTTCACACTCTATGCTTAGTGCCCTTTGAGTGCCTAGGACTGAAATGAAGCTTGGTCAGCATCCCACACAAACGAATGATCCACATGCGGGTTTCACATGCCACCAACTCCACATTCACAGGCAACTTCAGCGCCACAGCCATTTTCAGATAGCTCTCAATGCAAAGGCTCTAGACGCAAATATTGGTGTGAGAGCTAATTCAATCAAGGAAACACTGCATGTTGGTGAAGGGCATATTGAAGAAGGATCAGCCGAGTGGTTCTTGTGGGAGAACAACTCCATTTGGCTCACTAACTTCACACACCATCAGGCTTCCAAGCAGCTCTCAAGGAAACTCAGTTTTCACACTCTATGCTTAGTGCCCTTTGAGTGCATTATCTAGGAATGAACCTGGTAGAGCATCCCACACAAACGAATGCTCCACATGCGGGTTTCACATGCCACCAAGTCCACATTCACAGGCACCTTCAGCGCCACAGCCGTTTTCAGATAGCCCTCAATGCAAAGGCTCTAGACGCAAATATTGGTGTGAGAGCTAATTCAATCAAGGAAACACTGCATGTTGGTGAAGGGCATATTGAAGAAGGATCAGCAAAGTGGATCCTGTGGGAGAACAACTCCATTTGGCTCACTAACTTCACACACCATCAGGCTTCCAAGCAGCTCTCAAGGAAACTCAGTTTTCACACTCTATGCTTAGTGCCCTTTGAGTGCATTATCTAGGAATGAACCTGGTAGAGCATCCCACACATACGAATGCTCCACATGCGGGTTTCACATGCCACCAACTCCACATTCACAGGCAACTTCAGCGCCACAGCCGTTTTCAGATAGCCCTCAATGCAAAGGCTCTAGACGCAAATATTGGTGTGAGAGCTAATTCAATCAAGGAAACACTGCATGTTGGTGAAGGGCATATTGAAGAAGGATCAGCCGAGTGGTTCTTGTGGGAGAACAACTCCATTTGGCTCACTAACTTCACACACCATCAGGCTTCCAGGCAGCTCTCAAGGAAACTCAGTTTTCAAACTCTATGCTTAGTGCCCTTTGTGTGCCTAGGACTGAAATGAAGCTTGGTGAGTATCCCACACAAATGAATGCTCCACATGCGGGTTTCACATGCCACCAAGTCCACATTCACAGGCACCTTCAGCGCCACAGCCGTTTTCAGATAGCCCTCAATGCAAAGGCTCTAGACGCAAATATTGGTGTGAGAGCTAATTCAATCAAGGAAACACTGCATGTTGGTGAAGGGCATATTGAAGAAGGATCAGCCGAGTGGTTCTTGTGGGAGAACAACTCCATTTGGCTCACTAACTTCACACACCATCAGGCTTCCAAGCAGCTCTCAAGGAAACTCAGTTTTCACACTCTATGCTTAGTGCCCTTTGAGTGCCTAGGACTGAAATGAAGCTTGGTCAGCATCCCACACAAACGAATGATCCACATGCGGGTTTCACATGCCACCAACTCCACATTCACAGGCAACTTCAGCGCCACAGCCATTTTCAGATAGCTCTCAATGCAAAGGCTCTAGACGCAAATATTGGTGTGAGAGCTAATTCAATCAAGGAAACACTGCATGTTGGTGAAGGGCATATTGAAGAAGGATCAGCCGAGTGGTTCTTGTGGGAGAACAACTCCATTTGGCTCACTAACTTCACACACCATCAGGCTTCCAAGCAGCTCTCAAGGAAACTCAGTTTTCACACTCTATGCTTAGTGCCCTTTGAGTGCATTATCTAGGAATGAACCTGGTAGAGCATCCCACACAAACGAATGCTCCACATGCGGGTTTCACATGCCACCAAGTCCACATTCACAGGCACCTTCAGCGCCACAGCCGTTTTCAGATAGCCCTCAATGCCAAGGCTCTAGATGCAAATATTGGTGTGAGAGCTAATTCAATCAAGGAAACACTGCATGTTGGTGAAGGGCATATTGAAGAAGGATCAGCCGAGTGCTTCTTGTGGGAGAACAACTCCATTTGGCTCACTAACTTCACATATCATCAGGCTTCCAAGCAGCTCTCAAGGAAACTCAGTTTTCACACTCTATGCTTAGTGCCCTTTGAGTGCATTATCTAGGAATGAACCTGGTAGAGCATCCCACACATACGAATGCTCCACATGCGGGTTTCACATGCCACCAACTCCACATTCACAGGCAACTTCAGCGCCACAGCCGTTTTCAGATAGCCCTCAATGCAAAGGCTCTAGACGCAAATATTGGTGTGAGAGCTAATTCAATCAAGGAAACACTGCATGTTGGTGAAGGGCATATTGAAGAAGGATCAGCCGAGTGGTTCTTGTGGGAGAACAACTCCATTTGGCTCACTAACTTCACACACCATCAGGCTTCCAGGCAGCTCTCAAGGAAACTCAGTTTTCAAACTCTATGCTTAGTGCCCTTTGTGTGCCTAGGACTGAAATGAAGCTTGGTGAGTATCCCACACAAATGAATGCTCCACATGCGGGTTTCACATGCCACCAAGTCCACATTCACAGGCACCTTCAGCGCCACAGCCGTTTTCAGATAGCCCTCAATGCAAAGGCTCTAGACGCAAATATTGGTGTGAGAGCTAATTCAATCAAGGAAACACTGCATGTTGGTGAAGGGCATATTGAAGAAGGATCAGCCGAGTGGTTCTTGTGGGAGAACAACTCCATTTGGCTCACTAACTTCACACACCATCAGGCTTCCAAGCAGCTCTCAAGGAAACTCAGTTTTCACACTCTATGCTTAGTGCCCTTTGAGTGCATTATCTAGGAATGAACCTGGTAGAGCATCCCACACAAACGAATGCTCCACATGCGGGTTTCACATGCCACCAAGTCCACATTCACAGGCACCTTCAGCGCCACAGCCGTTTTCAGATAGCCCTCAATGCCAAGGCTCTAGACGCAAATATTGGTGTGAGAGCTAATTCAATCAAGGAAACACTGCATGTTGGTGAAGGGCATATTGAAGAAGGATCAGCCGAGTGGTTCTTGTGGGAGAACAACTCCATTTGGCTCACTAACTTCACATATCATCAGGCTTCCAAGCAGCTCTCAAGGAAACTCAGTTTTCACACTCTATGCTTAGTGCCCTTTGAGTGCATTATCTAGGAATGAACCTGGTAGAGCATCCCACACATACGAATGCTCCACATGCGGGTTTCACATGCCACCAACTCCACATTCACAGGCAACTTCAGCGCCACAGCCGTTTTCAGATAGCCCTCAATGCAAAGGCTCTAGACGCAAATATTGGTGTGAGAGCTAATTCAATCAAGGAAACACTGCATGTTGGTGAAGGGCATATTGAAGAAGGATCAGCCGAGTGGTTCTTGTGGGAGAACAACTCCATTTGGCTCACTAACTTCACACACCATCAGGCTTCCAGGCAGCTCTCAAGGAAACTCAGTTTTCAAACTCTATGCTTAGTGCCCTTTGTGTGCCTAGGACTGAAATGAAGCTTGGTGAGTATCCCACACAAATGAATGCTCCACATGCGGGTTTCACATGCCACCAACTCCACACTCACAGGTAACTTCAGCGCCACAGCCATTTTCAGATAGCTCTCAATGCAAAGGCTCTAGACGGAAATATTGGTGTGAGAGCTAATTCAATCAAGGAAACACTGCATGTTGGTGAAGGGCATATTGAAGAAGGATCAGCCGAGTGGTTCTTGTGGGAGAACAACTCCTTTTGGCTCACTAACTTCACACACCATCAGGCTTCCAGGCAGCTCTCAAGAAAACTCAGTTTTCAGACTCTATGCTTAGTGCCCTTTTGTGCCTAGGATAGAAATGAAGCTTGGTGAGGATCCCTCACAAACGAATGCTCCACATGCGGGTTTCACATGCCACCAAGTCCACATTCACAGGCAACTTCAGCGCCACAGCCGTTTTCAGATAGCCCTCAATGCAAAGGCTCTAGACGCAGATATTGGAATGAGAGCTAATTCAATCAAGGAAACACTGCATGTTGGTGAAGGGCATATTGAAGAAGGATCAGCCGAGTGGTTCTTGTGGGAAAACAACTCCATTTGGCTCACTAACTTCACACACCATCAGGCTTCCAAGCAGCTCTCAAGGAAACTCAGTTTTCACACTCTATGCTTAGTGCCCTTTGAGTGCATTATCTAGGAATGAACCTGGTAGAGCATCCCACACAAACGAATGCTCCACATGCGGGTTTCACATGCCACCAACTCCACATTCACAGGCAACTTCAGCGCCACAGCCGTTTTCAGATAGCCCTCAATGCAAAGGCTCTAGACGCAAATATTGGTGTGAGAGCTAATTCAATCAAGGAAACACTGCATGTTGGTGAAGGGCATATTGAAGAGGGATCAGCCGAGTGGTTCTTGTGGGAGAACAACTCCATTTGGCTCACTAACTTCACACACCATCAGGCTTCCAAGCAGCTCTCAAGGAAACTCAGTTTTCACACTCTATGCTTAGTGCCCTTTGAGTGCATTATCTAGGAATGAACCTGGTAGAGCATCCCACACAAACGAATGCTCCACATGCGGGTTTCACATGCCACCAACTCCACATTCACAGGCAACTTCAGCGCCACAGCCGTTTTCAGATAGCCCTCAATGCAAAGGCTCTAGACGCAAATATTGGTGTGAGAGCTAATTCAATCAAGGAAACACTGCATGTTGGTGAAGGGCATATTGAAGAAGGATCAGCCGAGTGGTTCTTGTGGGAGAACAACTCCATTTGGCTCACTAACTTCACACACCATCAGGCTTCCAAGCAGCTCTCAAGGAAACTCAGTTTTCACACTCTATGCTTAGTGCCCTTTGAGTGCATTATCTAGGAATGAACCTGGTAGAGCATCCCACACAAACGAATGCTCCACATGCGGGTTTCACATGCCACCAACTCCACATTCACAGGCAACTTCAGCGCCACAGCCGTTTTCAGATAGCCCTCAATGCAAAGGCTCTAGACGCAAATATTGGTGTGAGAGCTAATTCAATCAAGGAAACACTGCATGTTGGTGAAGGACATATTGAAGAAGAATCAGGCGAGTGGTTCTTGTGGGAGAACAACTCCATTTGGCTCACTAACTTCAAACACCATCAGGCTTCCAAGCAGCTCTCAAGGAAACTCAGTTTTCACACTCTATGCTTAGTGCTCTATGTGTGCCTAGGTTGAAATGAAGCTTGGTCAGCATCCCACACAAACGAATGCTCCACATGCGGGTTTCACATGCCACCAACTCCACATTCACAGGCAACTTCAGCGCCACAGACGTTTTCAGATAGCCCTCAATGCAAAGGCTCTAGACGCAAATATTGGTGTGAGAGCTAATTCAATCAAGGAAACACTGCATGTTGGTGAAGGGCATATTGAAGAAGGATCAGCCGAGTGGTTCTTGTGGGAGAACAACTCCATTTGGCTCATTAACTTCACACACCATCAGGCTTTCAAGCAGCTCTCAAGGAAACTCAGTTTTCACACTCTATGCTTAGTGCCCTTTGTATGGCTAGGACTGAAATGAACCTGGTAGAGCATCCCACACAAACGAATGCTCCACATGCGGGTTTCACATGCCACCAACTCCACATTCACAGGCAACTTCAGCGCCACAGCCGTTTTCAGATAGCCCTCAATGCAAAGGCTCTAGACGCAAATATTGGTGTGAGAGCTAATTCAATCAAGGAAACACTGCATGTTGGTGAAGGGCATATTGAAGAAGAATCAGCCGAGTGGTTCTTGTGGGAGAACAACTCCATTTGGCTCACTAACTTCACACACCATCAGGCTTCCAAGCAGCTCTCAAGGAAACTCAGTTTTCACACTCTATGCTTAGTGCTCTATGTGTGCCTAGGTTGAAATGAAGCTTGGTCAGCATCCCACACAAACAAATGCTCCACATGCGGGTTTCACATGCCACCAACTCCACATTCACAGGCAACTTCAGCGCCACAGCCGTTTTCAGATAGCCCTCAATGCAAAGGCTCTAGAAGCAAATATTGGTGTGAGAGCTAATTCAATCAAGGAAACACTGCATGTTGGTGAAGGGCATATTGAAGAAGGATCAGCCAAGTGGTTCTTGTGGGAGAACAACTCCATTTGGCTCACTAACTTCACACACCATCAGGCTTCCAAGCAGCTCTCAAGGAAACTCAGTTTTCACACTCTATGCTTAGTGCCCTTTGAGTGCATTATCTAGGAATGAACCTGGTAGAGCATCCCACACAAACGAATGCTCCACATGCGGGTTTCACATGCCACCAACTCCACATTCACAGGCAACTTCAGCGCCACAGCCGTTTTCAGATAGCCCTCAATGCAAAGGCTCTAGACGCAAATATTGGTGTGAGAGCTAATTCAATCAAGGAAACACTGCATGTTGGTGAAGGGCATATTGAAGAAGGATCAGCCGAGTGGTTCTTGTGGGAGAACAACTCCATTTGGCTCACTAACTTCACACACCATCAGGCTTCCAAGCAGCTCTCAAGGAAACTCAGTTTTCACACTCTATGCTTAGTGCCCTTTGTATGGCTAGGACTGAAATGAACCTGGTAGAGCTTCCCACACAAACGAATGCTCCACATGCGGGTTTCACATGCCACCAACTCCACATTCACAGGCAACTTCAGCGCCACAGCCGTTTTCAGATAGCCCTCAATGCAAAGGCTCTAGACGCAAATATTGGTGTGAGAGCTAATTCAATCAAGGAAACACTGCATGTTGGTGAAGGGCATATTGAAGAAGGATCAGCCGAGTGGTTCTTGTGGGAGAACAACTCCATTTGGCTCACTAACTTCACACACTATCAGGCTTCCAAGCAGCTCTCAAGGAAACTCAGGTTTCACACTCTATGCTTAGTGCCCATTGCATGCCTGGGACTGAAATGAGGCTTGGTGTGCATCCCACACAAACGAATGCTCTACATGCAGGTTTCACATGCCACCAACTCCACATTCTCAGGCAACTTCAGCGCCACAGCCGTATTCAGATAGCCCTCAATGCAAAGGCTCTAGACGCAAATATTGGTGTGAGAGCTAATTCAATCAAGGAAACACTGCATGTTGGTGAAGGGCATATTGAAGAAGGATCAGCCGAGTGGTTTTTGTGGGAGAACAACTCCATTTGACTCACTAACTTCACACACCATCAGGCTTCCAAGCAGCTCTCAAGGAAACTCAGTTTCCACACTCTATGCTTAGTGCCCTTTGAGTGCATTATCTAGGAATGAACCTGGTAGAGCATCCCACACAAACGAATGCTCCACATGCGGGTTTCACATGCCACCAACTCCACATTCCAGGCAACTTCAGTGCCACAGCCATTTTCAAATAGCCCTCAATGCAAAGGCTCTAGACGCAAATATTGGTGTGAGAGCTAATTCAATCAAGGAAACACTGCATGTTGGTGAAGGGCATATTGAAGAAGGATCAGCCGAGTGGTTCTTGTGGGAGAACAACTCCATTTGACTCACTACCTTCACACACCATCAGACTTGAAAACAGCTCTCAAGGAAACTCAGTTTTCACACTCTATGCTTAGTGCCCTTTGAGTGCATTATCTAGGAATGAACCTGGTAGAGCATCCCACACAAATCAATGCTCCACATGCGGGTTTCACATGCTACCAACTCCACATTCTCAGGCAACTTCAGCGCCACAACCGTTTTCAATAGCCCTCAATGCAAAGGCTCTAGACGCAAATATTGGTGTGAGAGCTAATTCAATCAAGGAAACACTGCATGTTGGTGAAGGGCATATTGAAGAAGGATCAGCCAAGTGGTTCTTGTGGGAGAACAACTCCATTTGGCTCACTAACTTCACACACCATCAGGCTTCCAAGCAGCTCTCAAGGAAACTCAGGTTTCACACTCTATGCTTAGTGCCCATTGCATGCCTGGGACTGAAATGAGGCTTGGTGTGCATCCCAAACAAACGAATGCTCTACATGCAGGTTTCACATGCCACCAACTCCACATTCTCAGGCAACTTCAGCGCCACAGCCGTATTCAGATAGCCCTCAATGCAAAGGCTCTAGACGCAAATATTGGTGTGAGAGCTAATTCAATCAAGGAAACACTGCATGTTGGTGAAGGGCATATTGAAGAAGGATCAGCCGAGTGGTTTTTGTGGGAGAACAACTCCATTTGACTCACTAACTTCACACACCATCAGGCTTCCAAGCAGCTCTCAAGGAAACTCAGTTTTCACACTCTATGCTTAGTGCCCTTTGAGTGCATTATCTAGGAATGAACCTGGTAGAGCATCCCACACAAACGAATGCTCCACATGCGGGTTTCACATGCCACCAACTCCACATTCCAGGCAACTTCAGTGCCACAGCCATTTTCAAATAGCCCTCAATGCAAAGGCTCTAGACGCAAATATTGGTGTGAGAGCTAATTCAATCAAGGAAACACTGCATGTTGGTGAAGGGCATATTGAAGAAGGATCAGCCGAGTGGTTCTTGTGGGAGAACAACTCCATTTGGCTCACTACCTTCACACACCATCAGACTTGAAAACAGCTCTCAAGGAAACTCAGTTTTCACACTCTATGCTTAGTGCCCTTTGAGTGCATTATCTAGGAATGAACCTGGTAGAGCATCCCACACAAATGAATGCTCCACATGCGGGTTTCACATGCTACCAACTCCCCATTCTCAGGCAACTTCAGCGCCACAACCGTTTTCAATAGCCCTCAATGCAAAGGCTCTAGACGCAAATATTGGTGTGAGAGCTAATTCAATCAAGGAAACACTGCATGTTGGTGAAGGGCATATTGAAGAAGGATCAGCCAAGTGGTTCTTGTGGGAGAAGAACTCCATTTGGCTCACTAACTTCACACACCATCAGGCTTCCAAGCAGCTCTCAAGGAAACTCAGTTTTCACACTCTATCTTAGTGCCCTTTGAGTGCATTATCTAGGAATGAACCTGGTACAGCAACCCACACAAACGAATGTTCCACATGCGGGTTTCACATGCCACCAACTCCACATTCACAGGCAACTTCAGCGCCACAGCCGTTTTCAGATAGCCCTCAATGCAAAGGCACTAGATGCAAATATTGGTGTGAGAGCTAATTCAATCAAGGAAACACTGCATGTTGGTGAAAGGCATATTGAAGAAGAATCAGCCGAGTGGTTCTTGTGGGAGAACAACTCCATTTGGCTCACTAACTTCACACACCATCAGGCTTCCAAGCAGCTCTCAAGGAAACTCAGTTTTCACACTCTATGCTTAGTGCTCTATGTGTGCCTAGGTTGAAATGAAGCTTGGTCAGCATCCCACACAAACAAATGCTCCACATGCGGGTTTCACATGCCACCAACTTCACATTCACAGGCAACTTCAGCGCCACAGCCGTTTTCAGATAGCCCTCAATGCAAAGGCTCTAGACACAAATATTGGTGTGAGAGCTAATTCAATCAAGGAAACACTGCATGTTGGTGAAGGGCATATTGAAGAAGGATCAGCCAAGTGGTTCTTGTGGGAGAACAACTCCATTTGGCTCACTAACTTCACACACCATCAGGCTTCCAAGCAGCTCTCAAGGAAACTCAGTTTTCATACTCTATGCTTAGTGCCCTTTGAGTGCATTATCTAGGAATGAACCTGGTAGAGCATCCCACACAAACGAATGCTCCACATGCGGGTTTCACATGCCACCAACTCCACATTCACAGGCAACTTCAGCGCCACAGCCGTTTTCAGATAGCCCTCAATGCAAAGGCTCTAGACGCAAATATTGGTGTGAGAGCTAATTCAATCAAGGAAACACTGCATGTTGGTGAAGGGCATATTGAAGAAGGATCAGCCGAGTGGTTCTTGTGGGAGAACAACTCCATTTGGCTCACTAACTTCACACACCATCAGGCTTCCAAGCAGCTCTCAAGGAAACTCAGGTTTCACACTCTATGCTTAGTGCCCATTGTATGCCTGGGACTGAAATGAGGCTTGGTGTGCATCCCACACAAACGAATGCTCCACATGCAGGTTTCACATGCCATCAACTCCACATTCTCAGGCAACTTCAGCGCCACAGCCGTATTCAGATAGCCC
Organism: Ochotona princeps; assembly: GCF_030435755.1. NCBI lineage: Eukaryota > Metazoa > Chordata > Mammalia > Lagomorpha > Ochotonidae > Ochotona > Ochotona princeps. Next base: position 127,043 of record NW_026700470.1, on the reverse strand, counting down.
TCAATGCAAAGGCTCTAGACGCAAATATTGGTGTGAGAGCTAATTCAATCAAGGAAACACTGCATGTTGGTGAAGGGCATATTGAAGAAGGATCAGCCGAGTGGTTCTTGTGGGAGAACAACTCCATTTGGCTCACTACCTTCACACACCATCAGACTTGAAAACAGCTCTCAAGGAAACTCAGTTTTCACACTCTATGCTTAGTGCCCTTTGAGTGCATTATCTAGGAATGAACCTGGTAGAGCATCCCACACAAATGAATGCTCCACATGCGGGTTTCACATGCTACCAACTCCCCATTCTCAGGCAACTTCAGCGCCACAACCGTTTTCAATAGCCCTCAATGCAAAGGCTCTAGACGCAAATATTGGTGTGAGAGCTAATTCAATCAAGGAAACACTGCATGTTGGTGAAGGGCATATTGAAGAAGGATCAGCCAAGTGGTTCTTGTGGGAGAAGAACTCCATTTGGCTCACTAACTTCACACACCATCAGGCTTCCAAGCAGCTCTCAAGGAAACTCAGTTTTCACACTCTATCTTAGTGCCCTTTGAGTGCATTATCTAGGAATGAACCTGGTACAGCAACCCACACAAACGAATGTTCCACATGCGGGTTTCACATGCCACCAACTCCACATTCACAGGCAACTTCAGCGCCACAGCCGTTTTCAGATAGCCCTCAATGCAAAGGCACTAGATGCAAATATTGGTGTGAGAGCTAATTCAATCAAGGAAACACTGCATGTTGGTGAAAGGCATATTGAAGAAGAATCAGCCGAGTGGTTCTTGTGGGAGAACAACTCCATTTGGCTCACTAACTTCACACACCATCAGGCTTCCAAGCAGCTCTCAAGGAAACTCAGTTTTCACACTCTATGCTTAGTGCTCTATGTGTGCCTAGGTTGAAATGAAGCTTGGTCAGCATCCCACACAAACAAATGCTCCACATGCGGGTTTCACATGCCACCAACTTCACATTCACAGGCAACTTCAGCGCCACAGCCGTTTTCAGATAGCCCTCAATGCAAAGGCTCTAGACACAAATATTGGTGTGAGAGCTAATTCAATCAAGGAAACACTGCATGTTGGTGAAGGGCATATTGAAGAAGGATCAGCCAAGTGGTTCTTGTGGGAGAACAACTCCATTTGGCTCACTAACTTCACACACCATCAGGCTTCCAAGCAGCTCTCAAGGAAACTCAGTTTTCATACTCTATGCTTAGTGCCCTTTGAGTGCATTATCTAGGAATGAACCTGGTAGAGCATCCCACACAAACGAATGCTCCACATGCGGGTTTCACATGCCACCAACTCCACATTCACAGGCAACTTCAGCGCCACAGCCGTTTTCAGATAGCCCTCAATGCAAAGGCTCTAGACGCAAATATTGGTGTGAGAGCTAATTCAATCAAGGAAACACTGCATGTTGGTGAAGGGCATATTGAAGAAGGATCAGCCGAGTGGTTCTTGTGGGAGAACAACTCCATTTGGCTCACTAACTTCACACACCATCAGGCTTCCAAGCAGCTCTCAAGGAAACTCAGGTTTCACACTCTATGCTTAGTGCCCATTGTATGCCTGGGACTGAAATGAGGCTTGGTGTGCATCCCACACAAACGAATGCTCCACATGCAGGTTTCACATGCCATCAACTCCACATTCTCAGGCAACTTCAGCGCCACAGCCGTATTCAGATAGCCCTCAATGCAAAGGCTCTAGACGCAAATATTGGTGTGAGAGCTAATTCAATCAAGGAAACACTGCATGTTGGTGAAGGGCATATTGAAGAAGGATCAGCCGAGTGGTTCTTGTGGGAGAACAACTCCATTTGGCTCACTAACTTCACACACCATCAGGCTTCCAGGTAGCTCTCAAGGAAACTCAGTTTTCAAACTCTATGCTTAGTGCCCTTTGTGTGCCTAGGACTGAAATGAAGCTTGGTGAGTATCCCACACAAATGAATGCTCCACATGCGGGTTTCACATGCCACCAACTCCACACTCACAGGCAACTTCAGCGCCACAGCCATTTTCAGATAGCTCTCAATGCAAAGGCTCTAGACGGAAATATTGGTGTGAGAGCTAATTCAATCAAGGAAACACTGCATGTTGGTGAAGGGCATATTGAAGAAGGATCAGCCGAGTGGTTCTTGTGGGAGAACAACTCCTTTTGGCTCACTAACTTCACACACCATCAGGCTTCCAAGCAGCTCTCAAGAAAACTCAGTTTTCACACTCTATGCTTAGTGCCCTTTGTGTGCCTAGGATAGAAATGAAGCTTGGTGAGGATCCCTCACAAACGAATGCTCCACATGCGGGTTTCACATGCCAACAACTCCACATTCACAGGCACCTTCAGCGCCACAGCCGTTTTCAATAGCCCTCAATGCAAAGGCTCTAGACGCAAATATTGGTGTGAGAGCTAATTCAATCAAAGGAACGCTGCATGTTGGTGAAGGGCATATTGAAGAAGGATCAGCCGAGTGGTTCTTGTGGGAGAACAACTCCATTTGGCTCACTAACTTCACACACCATCAGGCTTCCAAGCAGCTCTCAAGGAAACTCAGTTTTCACACTCTATGCTTAGTGCCCTTTGAGTGCATTATCTAGGAATGAACCTGGTAGAGCATCCCACACAAACGAATGCTCCACATGCGGGTTTCACATGCCACCAAGTCCACATTCACAGGCACCTTCAGCGCCACAGCCGTTTTCAGATAGCCCTCAATGCAAAGGCTCTAGACGCAAATATTGGTGTGAGAGCTAATTCAATCAAGGAAACACTGCATGTTGGTGAAGGGCATATTGAAGAAGGATCAGCCGAGTGGTTCTTGTGGGAGAACAACTCCATTTGGCTCACTAACTTCACACACCATCAGGCTTCCAAGCAGCTCTCAAGGAAACTCAGTTTTCACACTCTATGCTTAGTGCCCTTTGAGTGCCTAGGACTGAAATGAAGCTTGGTCAGCATCCCACACAAACGAATGCTCCACATGCGGGTTTCACATGCCACCAACTCCACATTCACAGGCAACTTCAGCGCCACAGCTGTTTTCAGATAGCCCTCAATGCAAAGGCTCTAGACGCAAATATTGGTGTGAGAGCTAATTCAATCAAGGAAACACTGCATGTTGGTGAAGGGCATATTGAAGAAGGATCAGCCGAGTGGTTCTTGTGGGAGAACAACTCCATTTGGCTCACTAACTTCACACACCATCAGGCTTCCAAGCAGCTCTCAAGGAAACTCAGTTTTCACACTCTATGCTTAGTGCCCTTTGAGTGCATTATCTAGGAATGAACCTGGTAGAGCATCCCACACAAACGAATGCTCCACATGCGGGTTTCACATGCCACCAAGTCCACATTCACAGGCAACTTCAGCGCCACAGCCGTTTTCAGATAGCCCTCAATGCAAAGGCTCTAGACGCAAATATTGGTGTGAGAGCTAATTCAATCAAGGAAACACTGCATGTTGGTGAAGGGCATATTGAAGAAGGATCAGCCGAGTGGTTCTTGTGGGAGAACAACTCCATTTGGCTCACTAACTTCACACACCATCAGGCTTCCAAGCAGCTCTCAAGGAAACTCAGTTTTCACACTCTATGCTTAGTGCCCTTTGAGTGCCTAGGACTGAAATGAAGCTTGGTCAGCATCCCACACAAACGAATGCTCCACATGCGGGTTTCACATGCCACCAACTCCACATTCACAGGCAACTTCAGCGCCACAGCTGTTTTCAGATAGCCCTCAATGCAAAGGCTCTAGACGCAAATATTGGTGTGAGAGCTAATTCAATCAAGGAAACACTGCATGTTGGTGAAGGGCATATTGAAGAAGGATCAGCCGAGTGGTTCTTGTGGGAGAACAACTCCATTTGGCTCACTAACTTCACACACCATCAGGCTTCCAAGCAGCTCTCAAGGAAACTCAGTTTTCACACTCTATGCTTAGTGCCCTTTGTATGGCTAGGACTGAAATAAACCTGGTAGAGCATCCCACACAAACGAATGCTCCACATGCGGGTTTCACATGCCACCAACTCCACATTCACAGGCAACTTCAGCGCCACAGCCGTTTTCAGATAGCCCTCAATGCAAAGGCTCTAGACGCAGATATTGGAATGAGAGCTAATTCAATCAAGGAAACACTGCATGTTGGTGAAGGGCATATTGAAGAAGGATCAGCCGAGTGGTTCTTGTGGGAGAACAACTCCATTTGGCTCACTAACTTCACACACCATCAGGCTTCCAAGCAGCTCTCAAGGAAACTCAGGTTTCACACTCTATGCTTAGTGCCCATTGTATGCCTGGGACTGAAATGAGGCTTGGTGTGCATCCCACACAAACGAATGCTCCACATGCAGGTTTCACATGCCACCAACTCCACATTCTCAGGCAACTTCAGCGCCACAGCCGTATTCAGATAGCCCTCAATGCAAAGGCTCTAGACGCAAATATTGGTGTGAGAGCTAATTCAATCAAGGAAACACTGCATGTTGGTGAAGGGCATATTGAAGAAGGATCAGCCGAGTGGTTCTTGTGGGAGAACAACTCCATTTGGCTCACTAACTTCACACACCATCAGGCTTCCAGGTAGCTCTCAAGGAAACTCAGTTTTCAAACTCTATGCTTAGTGCCCTTTGTGTGCCTAGGACTGAAATGAAGCTTGGTGAGTATCCCACACAAATGAATGCTCCACATGCGGGTTTCACATGCCACCAACTCCACACTCACAGGCAACTTCAGCGCCACAGCCATTTTCAGATAGCTCTCAATGCAAAGGCTCTAGACGGAAATATTGGTGTGAGAGCTAATTCAATCAAGGAAACACTGCATGTTGGTGAAGGGCATATTGAAGAAGGATCAGCCGAGTGGTTCTTGTGGGAGAACAACTCCTTTTGGCTCACTAACTTCACACACCATCAGGCTTCCAGGCAGCTCTCAAGAAAACTCAGTTTTCACACTCTATGCTTAGTGCCCTTTGTGTGCCTAGGATAGAAATGAAGCTTGGTGAGGATCCCTCACAAACGAATGCTCCACATGCGGGTTTCACATGCCACCAAGTCCACATTCACAGGCACCTTCAGCGCCACAGCCGTTTTCAATAGCCCTCAATGGAAAGGCTCTAGACGCAAATATTGGTGTGAGAGCTAATTCAATCAAAGGAACGCTGCATGTTGGTGAAGGGCATATTGAAGAAGGATCAGCCGAGTGGTTCTTGTGGGAGAACAACTCCATTTGGCTCACTAACTTCACACACCATCAGGCTTCCAAGCAGCTCTCAAGGAAACTCAGTTTTCACACTCTATGCTTAGTGCCCTTTGAGTGCATTATCTAGGAATGAACCTGGTAGAGCATCCCACACAAACGAATGCTCCACATGCGGGTTTCACATGCCACCAAGTCCACATTCACAGGCACCTTCAGCGCCACAGCCGTTTTCAGATAGCCCTCAATGCAAAGGCTCTAGACGCAAATATTGGTGTGAGAGCTAATTCAATCAAGGAAACACTGCATGTTGGTGAAGGGCATATTGAAGAAGGATCAGCCGAGTGGTTCTTGTGGGAGAACAACTCCATTTGGCTCACTAACTTCACACACCATCAGGCTTCCAAGCAGCTCTCAAGGAAACTCAGTTTTCACACTCTATGCTTAGTGCCCTTTGAGTGCCTAGGACTGAAATGAAGCTTGGTCAGCATCCCACACAAACGAATGCTCCACATGCGGGTTTCACATGCCACCAACTCCACATTCACAGGCAACTTCAGCGCCACAGCTGTTTTCAGATAGCCCTCAATGCAAAGGCTCTAGACGCAAATATTGGTGTGAGAGCTAATTCAATCAAGGAAACACTGCATGTTGGTGAAGGGCATATTGAAGAAGGATCAGCCGAGTGGTTCTTGTGGGAGAACAACTCCATTTGGCTCACTAACTTCACACACCATCAGGCTTCCAAGCAGCTCTCAAGGAAACTCAGTTTTCACACTCTATGCTTAGTGCCCTTTGTATGGCTAGGACTGAAATAAACCTGGTAGAGCATCCCACACAAACGAATGCTCCACATGCGGGTTTCACATGCCACCAACTCCACATTCACAGGCAACTTCAGCGCCACAGCCGTTTTCAGATAGCCCTCAATGCAAAGGCTCTAGACGCAGATATTGGAATGAGAGCTAATTCAATCAAGGAAACACTGCATGTTGGTGAAGGGCATATTGAAGAAGGATCAGCCGAGTGGTTCTTGTGGGAGAACAACTCCATTTGGCTCACTAACTTCACACACCATCAGGCTTCCAAGCAGCTCTCAAGGAAACTCAGTTTTCACACTCTATGCTTAGTGCACTTTGAGTGCATTATCTAGGAATGAACCTGGTAGAGCATCCCACACAAACGAATGCTCCACATGCGGGTTTCACATGCCACCAACTCCACATTCACAGGCAACTTCAGCGCCACAGCCGTTTTCAGATAGCCCTCAATGCAAAGGCTCTAGACGCAAATATTGGTGTGAGCGCTAATTCAATCAAGGAAACACTGCATGTTGGTGAAGGGCATATTGAAGAGGGATCAGCCGAGTGGTTCTTGTGGGAGAACAACTCCATTTGGCTCACTAACTTCACACACCATCAGGCTTCCAAGCAGCTCTCAAGGAAACTCAGTTTTCACACTCTATGCTTAGTGCCCTTTGAGTGCATTATCTAGGAATGAACCTGGTAGAGCATCCCACACAAACGAATGCTCCACATGCGGGTTTCACATGCCACCAACTCCACATTCACAGGCAACTTCAGCGCCACAGCCGTTTTCAGATAGCCCTCAATGCAAAGGCTCTAGACGCAGATATTGGAATGAGAGCTAATTCAATCAAGGAAACACTGCATGTTGGTGAAGGGCATATTGAAGAAGGATCAGCCGAGTGGTTCTTTTGGGAGAACAACTCCATTTGGCTCACTAACTTCACACACCATCAGGCTTCCAAGCAGCTCTCAAGGAAACTCAGTTTTCACACTCTATGCTTAGTGCACTTTGAGTGCATTATCTAGGAATGAACCTGGTAGAGCATCCCACACAAACGAATGCTCCACATGCGGGTTTCACATGCCACCAACTCCACATTCACAGGCAACTTCAGCGCCACAGCCGTTTTCAGATAGCCCTCAATGCAAAGGCTCTAGACGCAAATATTGGTGTGAGAGCTAATTCAATCAAGGAAACACTGCATGTTGGTGAAGGGCATATTGAAGAAGGATCAGCCGAGTGGTTCTTGTGGGAGAACAACTCCATTTGGCTCACTAACTTCACACACCATCAGGCTTCCAAGCAGCTCTCAAGGAAACTCAGTTTTCACACTCTATGCTTAGTGCCCTTTGAGTGCATTATCTAGGAATGAACCTGGTAGAGCATCCCACACAAACGAATGCTCCACATGCGGGTTTCACATGCCACCAACTCCACATTCACAGGCAACTTCAGCGCCACAGCCGTTTTCAGATAGCCCTCAATGCAAAGGCTCTAGACGCAAATATTGGTGTGAGAGCTAATTCAATCAAGGAAACACTGCATGTTGGTGAAGGACATATTGAAGAAGAATCAGGCGAGTGGTTCTTGTGGGAGAACAACTCCATTTGGCTCACTAACTTCAAACACCATCAGGCTTCCAAGCAGCTCTCAAGGAAACTCAGTTTTCACACTCTATGCTTAGTGCTCTATGTGTGCCTAGGTTGAAATGAAGCTTGGTCAGCATCCCACACAAACGAATGCTCCACATGCGGGTTTCACATGCCACCAACTCCACATTCACAGGCAACTTCAGCGCCACAGCCGTTTTCAGATAGCCCTCAATGCAAAGGCTCTAGACGCAAATATTGGTGTGAGAGCTAATTCAATCAAGGAAACACTGCATGTTGGTGAAGGGCATATTGAAGAAGGATCAGCCGAGTGGTTCTTGTGGGAGAACAACTCCATTTGGCTCACTAACTTCACACACCATCAGGCTTCCAAGCAGCTCTCAAGGAAACTCAGTTTTCACACTCTATGCTTAGTGCCCTTTGTATGGCTAGGACTGAAATGAACCTGGTAGAGCATCCCACACAAACGAATGCTCCACATGCGGGTTTCACATGCCACCAACTCCACATTCACAGGCAACTTCAGCGCCACAGCCGTTTTCAGATAGCCCTCAATGCAAAGGCTCTAGACGCAAATATTGGTGTGAGAGCTAATTCAATCAAGGAAACACTGCATGTTGGTGAAGGGCATATTGAAGAAGAATCAGCCGAGTGGTTCTTGTGGGAGAACAACTCCATTTGGCTCACTAACTTCACACACCATCAGGCTTCCAAGCACCTCTCAAGGAAACTCAGTTTTCACACTCTATGCTTAGTGCTCTATGTGTGCCTAGGTTGAAATGAAGCTTGGTCAGCATCCCACACAAACAAATGCTTCACATGCGGGTTTCACATGCCACCAACTCCACATTCTCAGGCAAGTTCAGCGCCACAGCCGTTTTCAGATAGCCCTCAATGCAAAGGCTCTAGACGCAAATATTGGTGTGAGAGCTAATTCAATCAAGGGAACATTACATGTTGGTGAAGGGCATATTGAAGAAGGATCAGCCGAGTGGTTCTTGTGGGAGAACAACTCCATTTGGCTCACTAACTTTACACACCATCAGGCTTCCAAGCAGCTCTCAAGGAAACTCAGTTTTCACACTCTATGCTTAGTGCCCTTTGTATGGCTAGGACTGAAATGAACCTGGTAGAGCATCCCACACAAACGAATGCTCCACATGCGGGTTTCACATGCCACCAACTCCACATTCACAGGCAACTTCAGCGCCACAGCCGTTTTCAGATAGCCCTCAATGCAAAGGCTCTAGACGCAAATATTGGTGTGAGAGCTAATTCAATCAAGGAAACACTGCATGTTGGTGAAGGGCATATTGAAGAAGGATCAGCCGAGTGGTTCTTGTGGGAGAACAACTCCATTTGGCTCACTAACTTCACACACCATCAGGCTTCCAAGCAGCTCTCAAGGAAACTCAGTTTTCACACTCTATGCTTAGTGCCCTTTGAGTGCATTATCTAGGAATGAACCTGGTAGAGCATCCCACACAAACGAATGCTCCACATGCGGGTTTCACATGCCACCAACTCCACATTCACAGGCAACTTCAGCGCCACAGCCGTTTTCAGATAGCCCTCAATGCAAAGGCTCTAGACGCAAATATTGGTGTGAGAGCTAATTCAATCAAGGAAACACTGCATGTTGGTGAAGGGCATATTGAAGAAGAATCAGCCGAGTGGTTCTTGTGGGAGAACAACTCCATTTGGCTCACTAACTTCACACACCATCAGGCTTCCAAGCAGCTCTCAAGGAAACTCAGTTTTCACACTCTATGCTTAGTGCTCTATGTGTGCCTAGGTTGAAATGAAGCTTGGTCAGCATCCCACACAAACAAATGCTCCACATGCGGGTTTCACATGCCACCAACTCCACATTCACAGGCAACTTCAGCGCCACAGCCGTTTTCAGATAGCCCTCAATGCAAAGGCTCTAGACGCAAATATTGGTGTGAGAGCTAATTCAATCAAGGAAACACTGCATGTTGGTGAAGGGCATATTGAAGAAGGATCAGCCAAGTGGTTCTTGTGGGAGAACAACTCCATTTGGCTCACTAACTTCACACACCATCAGGCTTCCAAACAGCTCTCAAGGAAACTCAGTTTTCACACTCTATGCTTAGTGCCCTTTGAGTGCATTATCTAGGAATGAACCTGGTAGAGCATCCCACACAAACGAATGCTCCACATGCGGGTTTCACATGCCACCAACTCCACATTCACAGGCAACTTCAGCGCCACAGCCGTTTTCAGATAGCCCTCAATGCAAAGGCTCTAGACGCAAATATTGGTGTGAGAGCTAATTCAATCAAGGAAACACTGCATGTTGGTGAAGGGCATATTGAAGAAGGATCAGCCGAGTGGTTCTTGTGGGAGAACAACTCCATTTGGCTCACTAACTTCACACACCATCAGGCTTCCAAGCAGCTCTCAAGGAAACTCAGTTTTCACACTCTATGCTTAGTGCCCTTTGTATGGCTAGGACTGAAATGAACCTGGTAGAGCATCCCACACAAACGAATGCTCCACATGCGGGTTTCACATGCCACCAACTCCACATTCACAGGCAACTTCAGCGCCACAGCCGTTTTCAGATAGCCCTCAATGCAAAGGCTCTAGACGCAAATATTGGTGTGAGAGCTAATTCAATCAAGGAAACACTGCATGTTGGTGAAGGGCATATTGAAGAAGGATCAGCCGAGTGGTTCTTGTGGGAGAACAACTCCATTTGGCTCACTAACTTCACACACCATCAGGCTTCCAAGCAGCTCTCAAGGAAACTCAGGTTTCACACTCTATGCTTAGTGCCCATTGCATGCCTGGGACTGAAATGAGGCTTGGTGTGCATCCCACACAAACGAATGCTCTACATGCAGGTTTCACATGCCACCAACTCCACATTCTCAGGCAACTTCAGCGCCACAGCCGTATTCAGATAGCCCTCAATGCAAAGGCTCTAGACGCAAATATTGGTGTAAGAGCTAATTCAATCAAGGAAACACTGCATGTTGGTGAAGGGCATATTGAAGAAGGATCAGCCGAGTGGTTTTTGTGGGAGAACAACTCCATTTGACTCACTAACTTCACACACCATCAGGCTTCCAAGCAGCTCTCAAGGAAACTCAGTTTCCACACTCTATGCTTAGTGCCCTTTGAGTGCATTATCTAGGAATGAACCTGGTAGAGCATCCCACACAAACGAATGCTCCACATGCGGGTTTCACATGCCACCAAATCCACATTCCAGGCAACTTCAGTGCCACAGCCATTTTCAAATAGCCCTCAATGCAAAGGCTCTACACGCAAATATTGGTGTGAGAGCTAATTCAATCAAGGAAACACTGCATGTTGGTGAAGGGCATATTGAAGAAGGATCAGCCGAGTGGTTCTTGTGGGAGAACAACTCCATTTGACTCACTACCTTCACACACCATCAGACTTGAAAACAGCTCTCAAGGAAACTCAGTTTTCACACTCTATGCTTAGTGCCCTTTGAGTGCATTATCTAGGAATGAACCTGGTAGAGTATCCCACACAAATCAATGCTCCACATGCGGGTTTCACATGCTACCAACTCCACATTCTCAGGCAACTTCAGCGCCACAACCGTTTTCAATAGCCCTCAATGCAAAGGCTCTAGACGCAAATATTGGTGTGAGAGCTAATTCAATCAAGGAAACACTGCATGTTGGTGAAGGGCATATTGAAGAAGGATCAGCCAAGTGGTTCTTGTGGGAGAACAACTCCATTTGGCTCACTAACTTCACACACCATCAGGCTTCCAAGCAGCTCTCAAGGAAACTCAGTTTTCACACTCTATGCTTAGTGCCCTTTGAGTGCATTATCTAGGAATGAACCTGGTACAGCAACCCACACAAACGAATGTTCCACATGCGGGTTTCACATGCCACCAACTCCACATTCACAGGCAACTTCAGCGCCACAGCCGTTTTCAGATAGCCCTCAATGCAAAGGCACTAGATGCAAATATTGGTGTGAGAGCTAATTCAATCAAGGAAACACTGCATGTTGGTGAAAGGCATATTGAAGAAGAATCAGCCGAGTGGTTCTTGTGGGAGAACAACTCCATTTGGCTCACTAACTTCACACACCATCAGGCTTCCAAGCAGCTCTCAAGGAAACTCAGTTTTCACACTCTATGCTTAGTGCTCTATGTGTGCCTAGGTTGAAATGAATCTTGGTCAGCATCCCACACAAACGAATGCTCCACATGCGGGTTTCACATGCCACCAACTCCACATTCACAGGCAACTTCAGCGCCACAGCCGTTTTCAGATAGCCCTCAATGCAAAGGCTCTAGACGCAAATATTGGTGTGAGAGCTAATTCAATCAAGGAAACACTGCATGTTGGTGAAGGGCATATTGAAGAAGGATCAGCCAAGTGGTTCTTGTGGGAGAACAACTCCATTTGGCTCACTAACTTCACACACCATCAGGCTTCCAAGCAGCTCTCAAGGAAACTCAGTTTTCATACTCTATGCTTAGTGCCCTTTGAGTGCATTATCTAGGAATGAACCTGGTAGAGCATCCCACACAAACGAATGCTCCACATGCGGGTTTCACATGCCACCAACTCCACATTCACAGGCAACTTCAGCGCCACAGCCGTTTTCAGATAGCCCTCAATGCAAAGGCTCTAGACGCAAATATTGGTGTGAGAGCTAATTCAATCAAGGAAACACTGCATGTTGGTGAAGGGCATATTGAAGAAGGATCAGCCGAGTGGTTCTTGTGGGAGAACAACTCCATTTGGCTCACTAACTTCACACACCATCAGGCTTCCAAGCAGCTCTCAAGGAAACTCAGTTTTCACACTCTATGCTTAGTGCCCTTTGTATGGCTAGGACTGAAATGAACCTGGTAGAGCATCCCACACAAACGAATGCTCCACATGCGGGTTTCACATGCCACCAACTCCACATTCACAGGCAACTTCAGCGCCACAGCCGTTTTCAGATAGCCCTCAATGCAAAGGCTCTAGACGCAAATATTGGTGTGAGAGCTAATTCAATCAAGGAAACACTGCATGTTGGTGAAGGGCATATTGAAGAAGGATCAGCCGAGTGGTTCTTGTGGGAGAACAACTCCATTTGGCTCACTAACTTCACACACCATCAGGCTTCCAAGCAGCTCTCAAGGAAACTCAGGTTTCACATCTATGCTTAGTGCCCATTGTATGCCTGGGACTGAAATGAGGCTTGGTGTGCATCCCACACAAACGAATGCTCCACATGCAGGTTTCACATGCCACCAACTCCACATTCACAGGCAACTTCAGCGCCACAGCCGTTTTCAGATAGCCCTCAATGCAAAGGCTCTAGACGCAAATATTGGTGTGAGAGCTAATTCAATCAAGGAAACACTGCATGTTGGTGAAGGGCATATTGAAGAAGGATCAGCCAAGTGGTTCTTGTGGGAGAACAACTCCATTTGGCTCACTAACTTCACACACCATCAGGCTTCCAAGCAGCTCTCAAGGAAACTCAGTTTTCATACTCTATGCTTAGTGCCCTTTGAGTGCATTATCTAGGAATGAACCTGGTAGAGCATCCCACACAAACGAATGCTCCACATGCGGGTTTCACATGCCACCAACTCCACATTCACAGGCAACTTCAGCGCCACAGCCGTTTTCAGATAGCCCTCAATGCAAAGGCTCTAGACGCAAATATTGGTGTGAGAGCTAATTCAATCAAGGAAACACTGCATGTTGGTGAAGGGCATATTGAAGAAGGATCAGCCAAGTGGTTCTTGTGGGAGAACAACTCCATTTGGCTCACTAACTTCACACACCATCAGGCTTCCAAGCAGCTCTCAAGGAAACTCAGTTTTCACACTCTATGCTTAGTGCCCTTTGTATGGCTAGGACTGAAATGAACCTGGTAGAGCATCCCACACAAACGAATGCTCCACATGCGGGTTTCACATGCCACCAACTCCACATTCACAGGCAACTTCAGCGCCACAGCCGTTTTCAGATAGCCCTCAATGCAAAGGCTCTAGACGCAAATATTGGTGTGAGAGCTAATTCAATCAAGGAAACACTGCATGTTGGTGAAGGGCATATTGAAGAAGGATCAGCCGAGTGGTTCTTGTGGGAGAACAACTCCATTTGGCTCACTAACTTCACACACCATCAGGCTTCCAAGCAGCTCTCAAGGAAACTCAGGTTTCACACTCTATGCTTAGTGCCCATTGTATGCCTGGGACTGAAATGAGGCTTGGTGTGCATCCCACACAAACGAATGCTCCACATGCAGGTTTCACATGCCACCAACTCCACATTCTCAGGCAACTTCAGCGCCACAGCCGTATTCAGATAGCCCTCAATGCAAAGGCTCTAGACGCAAATATTGGTGTGAGAGCTAATTCAATCAAGGAAACACTGCATGTTGGTGAAGGGCATATTGAAGAAGGATCAGCCGAGTGGTTTTTGTGGGAGAACAACTCCATTTGACTCACTAACTTCACACACCATCAGGCTTCCAAGCAGCTCTCAAGGAAACTCAGTTTTCACACTCTATGCTTAGTGCCCTTTGAGTGCATTATCTAGGAATGAACCTGGTAGAGCATCCCACACAAACGAATGCTCCACATGCGGGTTTCACATGCCACCAACTCCACATTCCAGGCAACTTCAGTGCCACAGCCATTTTCAAATAGCCCTCAATGCAAAGGCTCTAGACGCAAATATTGGTGTGAGAGCTAATTCAATCAAGGAAACACTGCATGTTGGTGAAGGGCATATTGAAGAAGGATCAGCCGAGTGGTTCTTGTGGGAGAATAACTCCATTTGGCTCACTACCTTCACACACCATCAGACTTGAAAACAGCTCTCAAGGAAACTCAGTTTTCACACTCTATGCTTAGTGCCCTTTGAGTGCATTATCTAGGAATGAACCTGGTAGAGCATCCCACACAAATGAATGCTCCACATGCGGGTTTCACATGCCACCAACTCCACATTCACAGGCAACTTCAGCGCCACAGCCGTTTTCAGATAGCCCTCAATGCAAAGGCTCTAGACGCAAATATTGGTGTGAGAGCTAATTCAATCAAGGAAACACTGCATGTTGGTGAAGGGCATATTGAAGAAGGATCAGCCAAGTGGTTCTTGTGGGAGAACAACTCCATTTGGCTCACTAACTTCACACACCATCAGGCTTCCAAGCAGCTCTCAAGGAAACTCAGTTTTCACACTCTATGCTTAGTGCCCTTTGAGTGCATTATCTAGGAATGAACCTGGTAGAGCATCCCACACAAACGAATGCTCCACATGCGGGTTTCACATGCCACCAACTCCACATTCACAGGCAACTTCAGCGCCACAGCCGTTTTCAGATAGCCCTCAATGCAAAGGCTCTAGACGCAAATATTGGTGTGAGAGCTAATTCAATCAAGGAAACACTGCATGTTGGTGAAGGGCATATTGAAGAAGGATCAGCCGAGTGGTTCTTGTGGGAGAACAACTCCATTTGGCTCACTACCTTCACACACCATCAGGCTTCCAAGCAGCTCTCAAGGAAACTCAGGTTTCACACTCTATGCTTAGTGCCCATTGTATGCCTGGGACTGAAATGAGGCTTGGTGTGCATCCCACACAAACGAATGCTCCACATGCAGGTTTCACATGCCACCAACTCCACATTCTCAGGCAACTTCAGCGCCACAGCCGTATTCAGATAGCCCTCAATGCAAAGGCTCTAGACGCAAATATTGGTGTGAGAGCTAATTCAATCAAGGAAACACTGCATGTTGGTGAAGGGCATATTGAAGAAGGATCAGCCGAGTGGTTCTTGTGGGAGAACAACTCCATTTGACTCACTAACTTCACACACCATCAGGCTTCCAAGCAGCTCTCAAGGAAACTCAGTTTTCACACTCTATGCTTAGTGCCCTTTGAGTGCATTATCTAGGAATGACCCTGGTAGAGCATCCCACACAAACGAATGCTCCACATGCGGGTTTCACATGCCACCAACTCCACATTCCAGGCAACTTCAGTGCCACAGCCATTTTCAAATAGCCCTCAATGCAAAGGCTCTAGACGCAAATATTGGTGTGAGAGCTAATTCAATCAAGGAAACACTGCATGTTGGTGAAGGGCATATTGAAGAAGGATCAGCCAAGTGGTTCTTGTGGGAGAACAACTCCATTTGGCTCACTACCTTCACACACCATCAGACTTGAAAACAACTCTCAAGGAAACTCAGTTTTCACACTCTATGCTTAGTGCCCTTTGAGTGCATTATCTAGGAATGAACCTGGTAGAGCATTTCACACAAATGAATGCTCCACATGCGGGTTTCACATGCTACCAACTCCACATTCTCAGCAACTTCAGCGCCACAACCGTTTTCAATAGCCCTCAATGCAAAGGCTCTAGACGCAAATATTGGTGTGAGAGCTAATTCAATCAAGGAAACACTGTATGTTGGTGAAGGGCATATTGAAGAAGGATCAGCCAAGTGGTTCTTGTGGGAGAACAACTCCATTTGGCTCACTAACTTCACACACCATCAGGCTTCCAAGCAGCTCTCAAGGAAACTCAGTTTTCACACTCTATGCTTAGTGCCCTTTGAGTGCATTATCTAGGAATGAACCTGGTAGAGCATCCCACACAAACGAATGCTCCACATGCGGGTTTCACATGCCACCAACTCCACATTCACAGGCAACTTCAGCGCCACAGCCGTTTTCAGATAGCCCTCAATGCAAAGGCTCTAGACGCAAATATTGGTGTGAGAGCTAATTCAATCAAGGAAACACTGCATGTTGGTGAAGTGCATATTGAAGAAGGATCAGCCGAGTGGTTCTTGTGGGAGAACAACTCCATTTGGCTCATTAACTTCACACACCATCAGACTTCCAAGCAGCTCTCAAGGAAACTCAGTTTTCACACTCTATGCTTAGTGCCCTTTGAGTGCATTATCCAGGAATGAATCTGGTAGGGCAACCCACACAAAAGAATGCTCCACATGCGGGTTTCACATGCCACCAACTCCACATTCACAGGCAACTTCAGCGCCACAGCCGTTTTCAGATAGCCCTCAATGCAAAGGCTCTAGACGCAAATATTGGTGTGAGAGCTAATTCAATCAAGGAAACACTGCATGTTGGTGAAGGGCATATTGAAGAAGGATCAGCCGAGTGGTTCTTGTGGGAGAACAACTCCATTTGGCTCACTAACTTCACACACCATCAGGCTTCCAAGCAGCTCTCAAGGAAACTCAGGTTTGACACTCTATGCTTAGTGATCATTGTATGCCTGGGACTGAAATGAGGCTTGGTGTGCATCCCACACAAACGAATGCTCCAGATGCAGGTTTCACATGCCACCAACTCCACATTCTCAGGCAACTTCAGCGCCACAGCCGTATTCAGATAGCCCTCAATGCAAAGGCTCTAGACGCAAATATTGGTGTGAGAGCTAATTCAATCAAGGAAACACTGCATGTTGGTGAAGGGCATATTGAAGAAGGATCAGCCGAGTGGTTTTTGTGGGAGAACAACTCCATTTGACTCACTAACTTCACACACCATCAGGCTTCCAACCAGCTCTCAAGGAAACTCAGTTTTCACACTCTATGCTTAGTGCCCTTTGAGTGCATTATCTAGGAATGAACCTGGTACAGCATCCCACACAAACAAATGCTCCACATGCGGTTTTCACATGCCACCAACTCCACATTCACAGGCAACTTCAGCGCCACAGCCGTTTTCAGATAGCCCTCAATGCAAAGGCTCTAGACGCAAATATTGGTGTGAGAGCTAATTCAATCAAGGAAACACTGCATGTTGGTGAAGGGCATATTGAAGAAGGATCAGCCGAGTGGTTCTTGTGGGAGAACAACTCCATTTGGCTCACTAACTTCACACACCATCAGGCTTCCAAGCAGCTCTCAAGGAAACTCAGTTTTCACACTCTATGCTTACTGCCCTTTGTATGGCTAGGTCTGAAATGAACCTGGTAGAGCATCCCACACAAACGAATGCTCCACATGCGGGTTTCACATGCCACCAACTCCACATTCACAGGCAACTTCAGCGCCACAGCCGTTTTCAGATAGCCCTCAATGCAAAGGCTCTAGACGCAAATATTGGTGTGAGAGCTAATTCAATCAAGGAAACACTGCATGTTGGTGAAGGGCATATTGAAGAAGGATCAGCCGAGTGGTTCTTGTGGGAGAACAACTCCATTTGGCTCACTAACTTCACACACCATCAGGCTTCCAAGCAGCTCTCAAGGAAACTCAGGTTTCACACTCTATGCTTAGTGCCCATTGTATGCCTGGGACTGAAATGAGGCTTGGTGTGCATCCCACACAAACGAATGCTCCACATGCGGGTTTCACATGCCACCAACTCCACATTCTCAGGCAACTTCAGCGCCACAGCCGTATTCAGATAGCCCTCAATGCAAAGGCTCTAGACGCAAATATTGGTGTGAGAGCCAATTCAATCAAGGAAACACTGCATGTTGGTGAAGGGCATATTGAAGAAGGATCAGCCGAGTGGTTTTTGTGGGAGAACAACTCCATTTGACTCACTAACTTCACACACCATCAGGCTTCCAAGCAGCTCTCAAGGAAACTCAGTTTTCACACTCTATGCTTAGTGCCCTTTGAGTGCATTATCTAGGAATGAACCTGGTAGAGCATCCCACACAAACGAATGCTCCACATGCGGGTTTCACATGCCACCAACTCCACATACCAGGCAACTTCAGTGCCACAACCGTTTTCAATAGCCCTCAATGCAAAGGCTCTAGACGCAAATATTGGTGTGAGAGCTAATTCAATCAAGGAAACACTGCATGTTGGTGAAGGGCATATTGAAGAAGGATCAGCCAAGTGGTTCTTGTGGGAGAACAACTCCATTTGGCTCACTAACTTCACACACCATCAGGCTTCCAAGCAGCTCTCAAGGAAACTCAGTTTTCACACTCTATGCTTAGTGCCCTTTGAGTGCATTATCTAGGAATGAACCTGGTAGAGCATCCCACACAAACGAATGCTCCACATGCGGGTTTCACATGCCACCAACTGCACATTCACAGGCAACTTCAGCGCCACAGCCGTTTTCAGATAGCCCTCAATGCAAAGGCTCTAGACGCAAATATTGGTGTGAGAGCTAATTCAATCAAGGAAACACTGCATGTTGGTGAAGGGCATATTGAAGAAGGATCAGCAAAGTGGTTCTTGTGGGAGAACAACTCCATTTGGCTCACTAACTTCACACACCATCAGGCTTCCAAGCAGCTCTCAAGGAAACTCAGTTTTCACACTCTATGCTTAGTGTCCTTTGAGTGCATTATCTAGGAATGAACCTGGTAGAGCATCCCACACAAACGAATGCTCGACATGCGGGTTTCACATGCCAGCAACTCCACATTCACAGGCAACTTCAGCGCCACAGCCATTTTCAAATAGCCCTCAATGCAAAGGCTCTAGACGCAAATATTGGTGTGAGAGCTAATTCAATCAAGGAAACACTGCATGTTGGTGAAGTGCATATTGAAGAAGGATCTGCCGAGTGGTTCTTGTGGGAGAACAACTCCATTTGGCTCACTAACTTCACACACCATCAGGCTTCCAAGCAGCTCTCAAGGAAACTCAGTTTTCACACTCTATGCTTAGTGCCCTTTGTATGCCTGGGACTGAAATGAAGCTTTGTGAGCATCCCACACAAACGAATGCTCCACATGCGGGTTTCACATGCCACCAACTCCACATTCTCAGGCAACTTCAGCGCCACAGCCGTTTTCAGATAGCCCTAAATGCAAAGGCTCTAGACGCAAATATTGGTGTGAGAGCTCATTCAATCAAGGAAACACTGCATGTTGGTGAAGGGCATATTGAAGAAGGATCAGCCGAGTGGTTCTTGTGGGAGAACAACTCCATTTGGCTCACTAACTTCACACACCATCAGGCTTCCAAGCAGCTCTCAAGGAAACTCAGTTTTCACACTCTATGCTTAGTGCTCTTTGTGTGCCTAGGACTGAAATGAAGCTTGGTCAGCATCCCACACAAACGAATGCTCCACATGCGGGTTTCACATGCCACCAACTCCACATTCACAGGCAACTTCAGCGCCACAGCCGTTTTCAGATAGCCCTCAATGCAAAGGCTCTAGATGCAAATATTGGTGTGAGAGCTAATTCAATCAAGGAAATACTGCATGTTGGTGAAGGGCATATTGAAGAAGGATCAGCCGAGTGGTTCTTGTGGGAGAACAACTCCATTTGGCTCACTAACTTCACACACCATCAGGCTTCCAAGCAGCTCTCAAGGAAACTCAGTTTTCACACTCTATGCTTAGTGCCCTTTGAGTGCATTATCTAGGAATGAACCTGGTAGAGCATCCCACACAAACGAATGCTCCACATGCGGGTTTCACATGCCACCAACTCCACATTCACAGGCAACTTCAGCGCCACAGCCGTTTTCAGATAGCCCTCAATGCAAAGGCTCTAGACGCAAATATTGGTGTGAGAGCTAATTCCATCAAGGAAACACTGCATGTTGGTGAAGGGCATATTGAAGAAGGATCAGGCGAGTGGTTCTTGTGGGAGAACAACTCCATTTGGCTCACTAACTTCAAACACAATCAGGCTTCCAAGCAGCTCTCAAGGAAACTCAGTTTTCACACTCTATGCTTAGTGCCCATTGTATGCCTGGGACTGAAATGAACCTGGTAGAGCATCCCACACAAACGAATGCTCCACATGCGGGTTTCACATGCCACCAACTCCACATTCTCAGGCAACTTCAGCGCCACAGCCGTTTTCAGATAGCCCTCAATGCAAAGGCTCTAGACGCAAATATTGGTGTGAGAGCTAATTCAATCAAGGAAACACTGCATGTTGGTGAAGGGCATATTGAAGAAGGATCAGCCGAGTGGTTCTTGTGGGAGAACAACTCCATTTGGCTCACTAACTTCACACACCATCAGGCTTCCAAGCAGCTCTCAAGGAAACTCAGTTTTCACACTCTATGCTTTGTGTCGTTTGAGTGCATTATCTAGGAATGAACCTGGTAGAGCATCCCACACAAACGAATGCTCCACATGCGGGTTTCACATGCCACCAACTCCACATTCTCAGGCAACTTCAGCGCCACAGCCGTTTTCAGATAGCCCTCAATGCAAAGGCTCTAGACGCAAATATTGGTGTGAGAGCTCATTCAATCAAGGAAACACTGCATGTTGGTGAAGGGCATATTGAAGAAGGATCAGCCGAGTGGATCTTGTGGGAGAACAACTCCATTTGACTCACTAACTTCACACACCATCAGGCTTCCAAGCAGCTCTCAAGGAAACTCAGTTTTCACACTCTATGCTTAGTGCCCTTTGAGTGCATTATCTAGGAATGAACCTGGTAGAGCATCCCACACAAACGAATGCTCCACTTGCGGGTTTCACATGCCACCAACTCCACATTCACAGGCAACTTCAGCGCCACAGCCGTTTTCAGATAGCCCTCAATGCAAAGGCTCTAGACGCAAATATTGGTGTGAGAGCTAATTCAATCAAGGAAACACTGCATGTTGGTGAAGGGCATATTGAAGAAGGATCAGCCGAGTGGTTCTTGTGGGAGAACAACTCCATTTGGCTCACTAACTTCACACACAATCAGGCTTCCAAGCAGCTCTCAAGGAAACTCAGCTTTCACACTCCATGCTTAGTGCCCTTTGAGTTCCTAGGACTGAAATGAGGCTTGGTGAACATCCGTCACAAACGAATGCTCCACATGCGGGTTTCACATGCCACCAACTCCACATTCACAGGCAACTTCAGCGCCACAGCCGTTTTCAGATAGCCCTCAATGCAAAGGCTCTAGACGCAAATATTGGTGTGAGAGCTAATTCAATCAAAGAAACACTGCATGTTGGTGAAGGGCATATTGAAGAAGGATCAGCCGAGTGGTTCTTGTGGGAGAACAACTCCATTTGGCTCACTAACTTCACACACCATCAGGCTTCCAAGCAGCTCTCAAGGAAACTGATTTTTCACACTCTATGCTTAGTGCCCTTTGAGTGCATTATCTAGGAATGAACCTGGTAGAGCATCCCACACAAACGAATGCTCCACATGCGGGTTTCACATGCCACCAACTCCACATTCACAGGCAACTTCAGCGCCACAGCCGTTTTCAGATAGCCCTCAATGCAAAGGCTCTAGACGCAAATATTGGTGTGAGAGCTAATTCAATCAAGGAAACACTGCATGTTGGTGAAGGGCATATTGAAGAAGGATGAAGCCGAGTGGTTCTTGTGGGAGAACAACTCCATTTGGCTCACTAACTTCACACACCATCAGGCTTCCAAGCAGCTCTCAAGGAAACTCAGTTTTCACACTCTATGCTTAGTGCCCATTATATGCCTGGGACTGAAATGAAGCTTGGTGAGCATCCCACACAAACGAATGCTCCACATGCGGGTTTCACATGCCACCAACTCCACATTCTCAGGCAACTTCAGCGCCACAGCCGTTTTCAGATAGCCCTCAATGCCAAGGCTCGAGACGCAAATATTGGTGTGAGAGCTAATTCAATCAAGGAAACACTGCATGTTGGTGAGGGGCATATTGAAGAAGGATCAGCAAAGTGGATCTTGTGGCAGAACAACTCCATTTGACTCACTAACTTCACACACCATCAGGCTTCCAAGCAGCTCTCAAGGAAACTCAGCTTTCACACTCTATGTTTAGTGCCCTTTGAGGTCCTAGGACTGAAATGAGGCTTGGTGAACATCCCTCACAAACGAATGCTCCACATGCGGGTTTCACATGCCACCAACTCCATATTCTCAGGCAACTTCAGCGCCACAGCCGTTTTCAGATAGCCCTCAATGCAAAGGCTCTAGACGCAAATATTGGTGTGAGAGCTAATTCAATCAAGGAAACACTGCATGTTGGTGAAGGGCATATTAAAGAAGAATCAGCTGAGTGGTTCTTGTGGGAGAACAACTCCATTTGACTCACTAACTTCACACACCATCAGGCTTCCAAGCACCTCTCAAGGAAACTCAGTTTTCACACTCTATGCTTAGTGCCCTTTGAGTGCATTAACTGGGAATGAACTTGGTAGAGCATCCCACACAAACGAATGCTCCACATGCGGGTTTCACATGCCACCAACTCCACATTCACAGGCAACTTCAGCGCCACAGCCGTTTTCAGATAGCCCTCAATGCAAAGGCTCTAGACGCAAATATTGGTGTGAGAGCTAATTCAATCAAGGAAACACTGCATGTTGGTGAAGGGCATATTGAAGAAGGATCAGCCGAGTGGTTCTTGTGGGAGGACAACTCCATTTGGCTCACTAACTTCACACACCATCAGGCTTCCAAGCAGCTCTCAAGGAAACTCAGTTTTCACACTCTATGCTTAGTGCCCTTTGAGTGCATTATCTAGGAATGAACCTGGTAGAGCATCCCACACAAACGAATGCTCCACATGCGGGTTTCACATGCCACCAACTCCACATTCTCAGGCAACTTCAGCGCCACAGCCGTTTTCAGATAGCCCTCAATGCAAAGGCTCTAGACGCAAATATTGGTGTGAGAGCTAATTCAATCAAGGAAACACTGCATGTTGGTGAGGGGCATATTGAAGAAGGATCAGCAAAGTGGATCTTGTGAGAGAACAACTCCATTTGACTCACTAACTTCACACACCATCAGGCTTCCAAGCAGCTCTCAAGGAAACTCAGCTTTCACACTCTATGCTTAGTGCCCTTTGAGTTCCTAGGACTGAAATGAGGCTTGGTGAACATCCCTCACAAACGAATGCTCCACATGCGGGTTTCACATGCCACCAACTCCACATTCTCAGGCAACTTCAGCGCCACAGCCGTTTTCAGATAGCCCTCAATGCAAAGGCTCTAGACGCAAATATTGGTGTGAGAGCTAATTCAATCAAGGAAACACTGCATGTTGGTGAAGGGCATATTGAAGAAGTATCAGCCGAGTGGTTCTTGTGGGAGAACAACTCCATTTGACTCACTAACTTCACACACCATCAGGCTTCCAAGCAGCTCTCAAGGAAACTCAGTTTTCACACTCTATGCTTAGTGCCCTTTGAGTGCATTATCTAGGAATGAACCTGGTAGAGCATCCCACACAAACGAATGCTCCACATGCGGGTTTCACATGCCACCAACTCCACATTCACAGGCAACTTCAGCGCCACAGCCGTTTTCAGATAGCCCTCAATGCAAAGGCTCTAGACGCAAATATTGGTGTGAGAGCTAATTCAATCAAGGAAACACTGCATGTTGGCGAACGGCATATTGAAGAAGGATCAGCCGAGTGGTTCTTGTGGGAGAACAACTCCATTTGGCTCACTAACTTCACACACCATCAGGCTTCCAAGCAGCTCTCAAGGAAACTCAGTTTTCACACTCTATGCTTAGTTCCCTTTGAGTTCCTAGGACTGAAATGAGGCTTGGTGAACATCCGTCACAAACGAATGCTCCACATGTGGGTTTCACATGCCACCAACTCCACATTCTCAGGCAACTTCAGCGCCACAGCCGTTTTCAGATAGCCCTCAATGCAAAGGCTCTAGACGCAAATATTGGTGTGAGAGCTCATTCAATCAAGGAAACCCTGCATGTTGGTGAAGGGCATATTGAAGAATGATCAGCCGAGTGGTTCTTGTGGGAGAACAACTCCATTTGGCTCACTAACTTCACACACCATCAGGCTTCCAAGCAGCTCTCAAGGAAACTCAGTTTTCACACTCTATGCTTAGTGCCCTTTGTATGGCTAGGACTGAAATGAACCTGGTAGAGCATCCCACACAAACGAATGCTCCACATGCGGGTTTCACATGCCACCAACTCCACATTCTCAGGCAACTTCAGTGCCACAGCCGTTTTCAGATGGCCCTCAATGCAAAGGCTCTAGACGCAAATATTGGTGTGAGAGCTAATTCAATCAAGGAAACACTGCATGTTGGTGAAGGGCATATTGAATAAGGATCAGCCGAGTGGTTCTTGTGGGAGAACAACTCCATTTGGCTCACTAACTTCACACACCATCAGGCTTCCAAGCAGCTCTCAAGGAAACTCAGTTTTCACACTCTATGCTTAGTGCCCTTTGTATGGCTAGGACTGAAATGAACCTGGTAGAGCATCCCACACAAACGAATGCTCCACATGCGGGTTTCACATGCCACCAACTCCACATTCACAGGCAACTTCAGCGCCACAGCCGTTTTCAGATAGCCCTCAATGCAAAGGCTCTGGACGCAAATATTGGTGTGAGAGCTAATTCAATCAAGGAAACACTGCATGTTGGTGAAGGGCATATTGAAGAAGGATCAGCCGAGTGGTTTTTGTGGGAGAACAACTCCATTTGGCTCACTAACTTCACACACCATCAGGCTTCCAAGCAGCTCTCAAGGAAACTCAGTTTTCACACTCTATGCTTAGTGCCCTTTGAGTGCATTATCTAGGAATGAACCTGGTAGAGCATCCCACACAAACGAATGCTCCACATGCGGGTTTCACATGCCACCAACTCCACATTCTCAGGCAACTTCAGCGCCACAGCCGTTTTCAGATAGCCCTCAATGCAAAGGCTCTAGACGCAAATATTGGTGTGAGAGCTAATTCAATCAAGGAAACACTGCATGTTGGTGAGGGGCATATTGAAGAAGGATCAGCAAAGTGGATCTTGTGGGAGAACAACTCCATTTGGCTCACTAACTTCACACACCATCAGGCTTCCAAGCAGCTCTCAAGGAAACTCAGCTTTCACACTCTATGCTTAGTGCCCTTTGTATGGCTAGGACTGAAATGAACCTGGTAGAGCATCCCACACAAACGAATGCTCCACATGCGGGTTTCACATGCCACCAACTCCACATTCTCAGGCAACTTCAGCGCCACAGCCGTTTTCAGATAGCCCTCAATGCAAAGGCTCTAGACGCAAATATTGGTGTGAGAGCTAATTCAATCAAGGAAACACTGCATGTTGGTGAAGGGCATATTGAAGAAGGATCAGCCGAGTGGTTCTTGTGGGAGAACAACTCCATTTGGCTCACTAACTTCACACACCATCAGGCTTCCAAGCAGCTCTCAAGGAAACTCAGTTTTCACACTCTATGCTTAGTGCCCTTTGTATGGCTAGGACTGAAATGAACCTGGTAGAGCATCCCACACAAACGAATGCTCCACATGCGGGTTTCACATGCCACCAACTCCACATTCACAGGCAACTTCAGCGCCACAGCCGTTTTCAGATAGCCCTCAATGCAAAGGCTCTAGACGCAAATATTGGTGTGAGAGCTATTTCAATCAAGGAAACACTGCATGTTGGTGAAGGGCATATTGAAGAAGGATCAGCCGAGTGGTTCTTGTGGGAGAACAACTCCATTTGGCTCACTAACTTCACACACCATCATGTTTCCAAGCAGCTCTCAAGGAAACTCAGTTTTCACACTCTATGCTTAGTGCCCTTTGAGTACATTATCTAGGAATGAACCTGGTAGAGCATCCCACACAAACGAATGCTCCACATGCGGGTTTCACATGCCACCAACTCCACATTCACAGGCAACTTCAGCGCCACAGCTGTTTTCAGATAGCCCTCAATGCAAAGGCTCTAGACGCAAATATTGGTGTGAGAGCTAATTCAATCAAGGAAACACTGCATGTTGGTGAAGGGCATATTGAAGAAGGATCAGCCGAGTGGTTCTTGTGGGAGAACAACTCCATTTGGCTCACTAACTTCACACACCATCAGGCTTCCAAGCAGCTCTCAAGGAAACTCAGTTTTCACACTCTATGCTTAGTGCCCATTATATGCCTGGGACTGAAAGGAAGCTTGGTGAGCATCCCACACAAACGAATGCTCCACATGCGGGTTTCACATGCCACCAACTCCACATTCTCAGGCAACTTCAGCGCCACAGCCGTTTTCAGATAGCTCTCAATGCAAAGACTCTAGACGCAAATATTGGTGTGAGAGCTAATTCAATCAAGGAAACACTGCATGTTGGTGAGGGGCATATTGAAGAAGGATCAGCAAAGTGGATCTTATGGGAGAACAACTCCATTTGACTCACTAACTTCACACACCATCAGGTTTCCAAGCAGCTCTCAAGGAAACTCAGCTTTCACACTCTATGCTTAGTGCCCTTTGAGTGCATTATCTAGGAATGAACCTGGTAGAGCATCCCACACAAACGAATGCTCCACATGCGGGTTTCACATGCCACCAACTCCACATTCACAGGCAACTTCAGCGCCACAGCCCTTTTCAGATAGCCCTCAATGCAAAGGCTCTAGACGCAAATATTGGTGTGAGAGCTAATTCAATCAAGGAAACACTGCATGTTGGTGAAGGGCATATTGAAGAAGGATCAGCCGAGTGGTTCTTGTGGGAGAACAACTCCATTTGGCTCACTAACTTCACACACCATCAGGCTTCCAAGCAGCTCTCAAGGAAACTCAGTTTTCACACTCTATGCTTAGTGCCCTTTGAGTGCATTATCTAGGAATGAACCTGGTAGAGCATCCCACACAAACGAATGCTCCACATGCGGGTTTCACATGCCACCAACTCAACATTCACAGGCAACTTCAGCGCCACAGCCGTTTTCAGATAGCCCTCAATGCAAAGGCTCTAGACGCAAATATTGGTGTGAGAGCTAATTCAATCAAGGAAACACTGCATGTTGGTGAAGGGCATATTGAAGAAGGATCAGCCGAGTGGTTCTTGTGGGAGAACAACTCCATTTGACTCACTAACTTCACACACCATCAGGCTTCCAAGCAGCTCTCAAGGAAACTCAGGTTTCACACTCTATGCTTAGTGCCCATTATATGCCAGGGACTGAAAGGAAGCTTGGTGAGCATCCCACACAAACGAATGCTCCACATGCGGGTTTCACATGCCACCAACTCCACATTCTCAGGCAACTTCAGCGCCACAGCCGTTTTCAGATAGCTCTCAATGCAAAGGCTCTAGACGCAAATATTGGTGTGAGAGCTAATTCAATCAAGGAAACACTGCATGTTGGTGAGGGGCATATTGAAGAAGGATCAGCAAAGTGGATCTTATGGGAGAACAACTCCATTTGACTCACTAACTTCACACACCATCAGGTTTCCAAGCAGCTCTCAAGGAAACTCAGTTTTCACACTCTATGCTTAGTGCCCTTTGAGTGCATTATCTAGGAATGAACCTGGTAGAGCATCCCACACAAACGAATGCTCCACATGCGGGTTTCACATGCCACCAACTCCACATTCACAGGCAACTTCAGCGCCACAGCCGTTTTCAGATAGCCCTCAATGCAAAGGCTCTAGACGCAAATATTGGTGTGAGAGCTAATTCAATCAAGGAAACACTGCATGTTGGTGAAGGGCATATTGAAGAAGGATCAGCCGAGTGGTTCTTGTGGGAGAACAACTCCATTTGGCTCACTAACTTCACACACCATCAGGCTTCCAAGCAGCTCTCAAGGAAACTCAGTTTTCACACTCTATGCTTAGTGCCCTTTATATGGCTAGGACTGAAATGAACCTGGTAGAGCATCCCACACAAACGAATGCTCCACATGCGGGTTTCACATGCCACCAACTCCACATTCACAGGCAACTTCAGCGCCACAGCCGTTTTCAGATAGCCCTCAATGCAAAGGCTCTAGACGCAAATATTGGTGTGAGAGCTAATTCAATCAAGGAAACACTGCATGTTGGTGAAGGGCATATTGAAGAAGGATCAGCCGAGTGGTTCTTGTGGGAGAACAACTCCATTTGGCTCACTAACTTCACACACCATCAGGCTTCCAAGCAGCTCTCAAGGAAACTCAGTTTTCACACTCTATGCTTAGTGCCCTTCTAGTGCCTATTACTGATATGAAGCTTGGAGAGCATCCCACATAAACGAATGCTCCACATGCGGGTTTCACATGCCACCAACTCCACATTCACAGGCAACTTCAGCGCCACAGCCGTTTTCAGATAGCCCTCAATGCAAAGGCTCTAGACGCAAATATTGGTGTGAGAGCTAATTCAATCAAGGAAACACTGCATGTTGGTGAAGGGCATATTGAAGAAGGATCAGCCGAGTGGTTCTTGTGGGAGAACAACTCCATTTGGCTCACTAACTTCACACACCATCAGCCTTCCAAGCAGCTCTCAAGGAAACTCAGTTTTCACACTCTATGCTTAGTGCCCTTTATATGGCTAGGACTGAAATGAACCTGGTAGAGCATCCCACACAAACGAATGCTCCACATGCGGGTTTCACATGCCACCAACTCCACATTCACAGGCAACTTCAGCGCCACAGCCGTTTTCAGATAGCCCTCAATGCAAAGGCTCTAGACGCAAATATTGGTGTGAGAGCTAATTCAATCAAGGAAACACTGCATGTTGGTGAAGGGCATATTGAAGAAGGATCAGCCGAGTGGTTCTTGTGGGAGAACAACTCCATTTGGCTCACTAACTTCACACACCATCAGGCTTCCAAGCAGCTCTCAAGGAAACGCAGTTTTCACACTCTATGCTTAGTGCCCTTTGAGTGCATTATCTAGGAATGAACCTGGTAGAGCATCCCATACAAACGAATGCTCCACATGCGGGTTTCACATGCCAAAAACTCCACATTCACAGGCAACTTCAGTGCCACAGCCGTTTTCAGATAGCCCTCAATGCCAAGGCTCTAGACGCAAATATTGGTGTGAGAGCTAATTCAATCAAGGAAACACTGCATGTTGGTGAAGGGCATATTGAAGAAGGATCAGCCGAGTGGTTCTTGGGGGAGAACAACTCCATTTGGCTCACTAACTTCACACACCATCAGGCTTCCAAGCAGCTCTCAAGGAAACGCAGTTTTCACACTCTATGCTTAGTGCCCTTTGAGTGCATTATCTAGGAATGAACCTGGTAGAGCATCCCACACAAACGAATGCTCCACATGCGGGTTTCACATGCCACCAACTCCACATTCACAGGCAACTTCAGCGCCACAGCCGTTTTCAGATAGCCCTCAATGCAAAGGCTCTAGACGCAAATATTGGTGTGAGAGCTAATTCAATCAAGGAAACACTGCATGTTGGTGAAGGGCATATTGAAGAAGGATCAGCAAAGTGGTTCTTGTGGGAGAACAACTCCATTTGGCTCACTAACTTCACACACCATCAGGCTTCCAAGCAGCTCTCAAGGAAACTCAGTTTTCACACTCTATGCTTAGTGCCCTTCTAGTGCCTATTACTGATATGAAGCTTGGAGAGCATCCCACATAAACGAATGCTCCACATGCGGGTTTCACATGCCACCAACTCCACATTCACAGGCAACTTCAGCGCCACAGCCGTTTTCAGATAGCCCTCAATGCAAAGGCTCTAGACGCAAATATTGGTGTGAGAGCTAATTCAATCAAGGAAACACTGCATGTTGGTGAAGGGCATATTGAAGAAGGATCAGCCGAGTGGTTCTTGTGGGAGAACAACTCCATTTGGCTCACTAACTTCACACACCATCAGGCTTCCAAGCAGCTCTCAAGGAAACTCAGTTTTCACACTCTATGCTTAGTGCCCTTTAAATGGCTAGGACTGAAATGAACCTGGTAGAGCATCCCACACAAACGAATGCTCCACATGCGGGTTTCACATGCCACCAACTCCACATTCACAGGCAACTTCAGCGCCACAGCCGTTTTCAGATAGCCCTCAATGCAAAGGCTCTAGACGCAAATATTGGTGTGAGAGCTAATTCAATCAAGGAAACAGTGCATGTTGGTGAAGGGCATATTGAAGAAGGATCAGCCGAGTGGTTCTTGTGGGAGAACAACTCCATTTGGCTCACTAACTTCACACACCATCAGGCTTCCAAGCAGCTCTCAAGGAAACTCAGTTTTCACACTCTATGCTTAGTGCCCTTTGAGTGCCTAGGACTGAAAAGAAGCTTGGTCAGCATCCCACACAAACGAATGCTCCACATGCGGGTTTCACATGCCACCA
Source organism: Ochotona princeps (assembly GCF_030435755.1). NCBI lineage: Eukaryota > Metazoa > Chordata > Mammalia > Lagomorpha > Ochotonidae > Ochotona > Ochotona princeps. The sequence goes on along the minus strand of NW_026700470.1, from coordinate 96,420 downwards.
ACTCCACATTCACAGGCAACTTCAGCGCCACAGCCGTTTTCAGATAGCCCTCAATGCAAAGGCTCTAGACGCAAATATTGGTGTGAGAGCTAATTCAATCAAGGAAACACTGCATGTTGGTGAAGGGCATATTGAAGAAGGATCAGCAGAGAGGTTCTTGTGGGAGAACAACTCCATTTGGCTCACTAACTTCACACACCATCAGGCTTCCAAGCAGCTCTCAAGGAAACTCAGTTTTCACACTCTATGCTTAGTGCCCATTGTAGGGCTAGGACGGAAATGAACCTGGTAGAGCATCCCACACAAACGAATGCTCCACATGCGGGTTTCACATGCCACCAACTCCACATTCACAGGCAACTTCAGCGCCACAGCCGTTTTCAGATAGCCCTCCATGCAAAGGCTCTAGACGCAAATATTGGTTTGAGAGCTAATTCAATCAAGGAAACACTGCATGTTGGTGAAGGGCATATTGAAGAAGGATCAGCCGAGTGGTTCTTGTGGGAGAACAACTCCATTTGGCTCACTAACTTCACACACCATCAGGCTTCCAAGCAGCTCTCAAGGAAACGCAGTTTTCACACTCTATGCTTAGTGCCCTTTGAGTGCATTATCTAGGAATGAACCTGGTAGAGCATCCCATACAAACGAATGCTCCACATGCGGGTTTCACATGCCAAAAACTCCACATTCACAGGCAACTTCAGTGCCACAGCCGTTTTCAGATAGCCCTCAATGCCAAGGCTCTAGACGCAAATATTGGTGTGAGAGCTAATTCAATCAAGGAAACACTGCATGTTGGTGAAGGGCATATTGAAGAAGAATCAGCCGAGTGGTTCTTGTGGGAGAACAACTCCATTTGGCTCACTAACGTCACACACCATCAGGCTTCCAAGCAGCTCTCAAGGAAACTCAGTTTTCACACTCTATGCTTAGTGCCCTTTGAGTGTATTATCTAGGAATGAACCTGGTAGAGCATCCCACACAAACGAATGCTCCCCATGCGGGTTTCACATGCCACCAACTCAACATTCACAGGCAACTTCAGTGCCACAGCCGTTTTCAGATAGCCCTCAATGCAAAGGCTCTAGACGCAAATATTGGTGTGAGAGCTAATTCAATCAAGGAAACACTGCATGTTGGTGAAGGGCATATTGAAGAAGGATCAGCCAAGTGGTTCTTGTGGGAGAACAACTCCATTTGACTCACTAACTTCACACACCATCAGGCTTCCAAGCAGCTCTAAAGGAAACTCAGTTTTCACACTCTATGCTTAGTGCCCTTTGAGTGCATTATCTAGGAATGAACCTGGTAGAGCATCCCACACAAACGAATGCTCCACATGCGGGTTTCACATGCCACCAACTCCACATTCACAGGCAACTTCAGCGCCACAGCCGTTTTCAGATAGCCCTCAATGCAAAGGCTCTAGACGCAAATATTGGTGTGAGAGCTAATTCAATCAAGGAAACACTGCATGTTGGTGAAGGGCATATTGAAGAAGGATCAGCCGAGTGGTTCTTGTGGGAGAACAACTCCATTTGGCTCACTAACTTCACACACCATCAGGCTTCCAAGCAGCTCTCAAGGAAACTCAGTTTTCACACTCTATGCTTAGTGCCCTTTATATGGCTAGGACTGAAATGAACCTGGTAGAGCATCCCACACAAACGAATGCTCCACATGCGGGTTTCACATGCCACCAACTCCACATTCACAGGCAACTTCAGCGCCACAGCCGTTTTCAGATAGCCCTCAATGCAAAGGCTCTAGACGCAAATATTGGTGTGAGAGCTAATTCAATCAAGGAAACACTGCATGTTGGTGAAGGGCATATTGAAGAAGGATCAGCCGAGTGGTTCTTGTGGGAGAACAACTCCATTTGGCTCACTAACTTCACACACCATCAGGCTTCCAAGCAGCTCTCAAGGAAACTCAGTTTTCACACTCTATGCTTAGTGCCCTTTGAGTGCCTAGGACTGAAAAGAAGCTTGGTCAGCATCCCACAGAAACGAATGCTCCACATGCGGGTTTCACATGCCACCAACTCCACATTCACAGGCAACTTCAGCGCCACAGCCGTTTTCAGATAGCCCTCAATGCAAAGGCTCTAGACGCAAATATTGGTGTGAGAGCTAATTCAATCAAGGAAACACTGCATGTTGGTGAAGGGCATATTGAAGAAGGATCAGCTGAGAGGTTCTTGTGGGAGAACAACTCCATTTGGCTCACTAACTTCACACACCATCAGGCTTCCAAGCAGCTCTCAAGGAAACTCAGTTTTCACACTCTATGCTTAGTGCCCATTGTAGGGCTAGGACGGAAATGAACCTGGTAGAGCATCCCACACAAACGAATGCTCCACATGCGGGTTTCACATGCCACCAACTCCACATTCACAGGCAACTTCAGCGCCACAGCCGTTTTCAGATAGCCCTCAATGCAAAGGCTCTAGACGCAAATATTGGTGTGAGAGCTAATTCAATCAAGGAAACACTGCATGTTGGTGAAGGGCATATTGAAGAAGGATCAGCCGAGTGGTTCTTGTGGGAGAACAACTCCATTTGGCTCACTAACTTCACACACCATCAGGCTTCCAAGCAGCTCTCAAGGAAACGCAGTTTTCACACTCTATGCTTAGTGCCCTTTGAGTGCATTATCTAGGAATGAACCTGGTAGAGCATCCCATACAAACGAATGCTCCACATGCGGGTTTCACATGCCAAAAACTCCACATTCACAGGCAACTTCAGTGCCACAGCCGTTTTCAGATAGCCCTCAATGCCAAGGCTCTAGACGCAAATATTGGTGTGAGAGCTAATTCAATCAAGGAAACACTGCATGTTGGTGAAGGGCATATTGAAGAAGGATCAGCCGAGTGGTTCTTGTGGGAGAACAACTCCATTTGGCTCACTAACTTCACACACCATCAGGCTTCCAAGCAGCTCTCAAGGAAACTCAGTTTTCACACTCTATGCTTAGTGCCCTTTGAGTGCATTATCTAGGAATGAACCTGGTAGAGCATCCCACACAAACGAATGCTCCACATGCGGGTTTCACATGCCACCAACTCCACATTCACAGGCAACTTCAGCGCCACAGCCGTTTTCAGATAGCCCTCAATGCAAAGGCTCTAGACGCAAATATTGGTGTGAGAGCTAATTCAATCAAGGAAACACTGCATGTTGGTGAAGGGCATATTGAAGAAGAATCAGCCGAGTGGTTCTTGTGGGAGAACAACTCCATTTGGCTCACTAACGTCACACACCATCAGGCTTCCAAGCAGCTCTCAAGGAAACTCAGTTTTCACACTCTATGCTTAGTGCCCTTTGAGTGTATTATCTAGGAATGAACCTGGTAGAGCATCCCACACAAACGAATGCTCCCCATGCGGGTTTCACATGCCACCAACTCAACATTCACAGGCAACTTCAGCGCCACAGCCGTTTTCAGATAGCCCTCAATGCAAAGGCTCTAGACGCAAATATTGGTGTGAGAGCTAATTCAATCAAGGAAACACTGCATGTTGGTGAAGGGCATATTGAAGAAGGATCAGCCGAGTGGTTCTTGTGGGAGAACAACTCCATTTGACTCACTAACTTCACACACCATCAGGCTTCCAAGCAGCTCTAAAGGAAACTCAGTTTTCACACTCTATGCTTAGTGCCCTTTGAGTGCATTATCTAGGAATGAACCTGGTAGAGCATCCCACACAAACGAATGCTCCACATGCGGGTTTCACATGCCACCAACTCCACATTCACAGGCAACTTCAGCGCCACAGCCGTTTTCAGATAGCCCTCAATGCAAAGGCTCTAGACGCAAATATTGGTGTGAGAGCTAATTCAATCAAGGAAACACTGCATGTTGGTGAAGGGCATATTGAAGAAGGATCAGCCGAGTGGTTCTTGGGGGAGAACAACTCCATTTGGCTCACTAACTTCACACACCATCAGGCTTCCAAGCAGCTCTCAAGGAAACTCAGTTTTCACACTCTATGCTTAGTGCCCTTTATATGGCTAGGACTGAAATGAACCTGGTAGAGCATCCCACACAAACGAATGCTCCACATGCGGGTTTCACATGCCACCAACTCCACATTCACAGGCAACTTCAGCGCCACAGCCGTTTTCAGATAGCCCTCAATGCAAAGGCTCTAGACGCAAATATTGGTGTGAGAGCTAATTCAATCAAGGAAACACTGCATGTTGGTGAAGGGCATATTGAAGAAGGATCAGCCGAGTGGTACTTGTGGGAGAACAACTCCATTTGGCTCACTAACTTCACACACCATCAGGTTTCCAAGCAGCACTCAAGGAAACTCAGTTTTCACACTCTATGCTTAGTGCCCTTCTAGTGCCTATTACTGAAATGAAGCTTGGAGAGCATCCCACATAAACGAATGCTCCACATGCGGGTTTCACATGCCACCAACTCCACATTCACAGGCAACTTCAGCGCCACAGCCGTTTTCAGATAGCCCTCAATGCCAAGGCTCTAGACGCAAATATTGGTGTGAGAGCTAATTCAATCAAGGAAACACTGCATGTTGGTGAAGGGCATATTGAAGAAGGATCAGCCGAGTGGTTCTTGTGGGAGAACAACTCCATTTGGCTCACTAACTTCACACACCATCAGGCTTCCAAGCAGCTCTCAAGGAAACTCAGTTTTCACACTCTATGCTTAGTGCCCTTTGAGTGCCTATTACTGAAATGAAGCTGGTAGAGCATCCCACATAAACGAATGCTCCACATGCGGGTTTCACATGCCACCAACTCCACATTCACAGGCAACTTCAGCGCCACAGCCGTTTTCAGATAGCCCTCAATGCAAAGGCTCTAGACGCAAATATTGGTGTGAGAGCTAATTCAATCAAGGAAACACTGCATGTTGGTGAAGGGCATATTGAAGAAGGATCAGGCGAGTGGTTCTTGTGGGAGAACAACTCCATTTGGCTCACTAACTTCACACACCATCAGGCTTCCAAGCAGCTCTCAAGGAAACTCAGTTTTCACACTCTATGCTTAGTCCCCTTTGAGTGCATTATCTAGGAATGAACCTGGTAGAGCATCCCACACAAACGAATGCTCCACATGCGGGTTTCACATGCCACCAACTCCACATTCACAGGCAACTTCAGCGCCACAGCCGTTTTCAGATAGCCCTCAATGCAAAGGCTCTAGACGCAAATATTGGTGTGAGAGCTAATTCAATCAAGGAAACACTGCATGTTGGTGAAGGGCATATTGAAGAAGAATCAGCCGAGTGGTTCTTGTGGGAGAACAACTCCATTTGGCTCACTAACTTCACACACCATCAGGCTTCCAAGCAGCTCTCAAGGAAACTCAGTTTTCACACTCTATGCTTAGGGCTCTTTGTGTGCCTAGGACTGAAATGAACCTGGTAGAGCATCCCACACAAACGAATGCTCCACATGCGGGTTTCACATGCCACCAACTCCACATTCACAGGCAACTTCAGCGCCACAGCCATTTTCAGATAGCCCTCAATGCAAAGGCTCTAGACGCAAATATTGGTGTGAGAGCTAATTCAATCAAGGAAACACTGCATGCTGGTGAAGGGCATATTGAAGAAGGATCAGCCGAGTGGTTCTTGTGGGAGAACAACTCCATTTGGCTCACTAACTTCACACACCATCAGGCTTCCAAGCAGCTCTCAAGGAAACTCAGTTTTCACACTCTATGCTTAGTGCCCTTTGTAGGGCTAGGACGGAAATGAACCTGGTAGAGCATCCCAAACAAACGAATGCTCCACATGCGGGTTTCACATGCCACCAACTCCACATTCACAGGCAACTTCAGCGCCACAGCCGTTTTCAGATAGCCCTCAATTCAAAGGATCTAGACGCAAATATTGGTGTGAGAGCTAATTCAATCAAGAAAACACTGCATGTTGGTGAAGGGCATATTGAAGAAGGATCAGCCGAGTGGTTCTTGTGGGAGAACAACTCCATTTGGCTCACTAACTTCACACACCATCAGGCTTCCAAGCAGCTCTCAAGGAAACTCAGTTTTCACACTCTATGCTTAGTGCCCTTTGAGTGCCTAGGACTGAAATGAAGCTTGGAGAGCATCCCACATAAACGAATGCTCCCCATGCGGGTTTCACATGCCACCAACTCCACATTCACAGGCAACTTCAGCGCCACAGCCGTTTTCAGATAGCCCTCAATGCCAAGGCTCTAGACGCAAATATTGGTGTGAGAGCTAATTCAATCAAGGAAACACTGCATGTTGGTGAAGGGCATATTGAAGAAGGATCAGCCGAGTGGTTCTTGTGGGAGAACAACTCCATTTGGCTCACTAACTTCACACACCATCAGGCTTCCAAGCAGCTCTCAAGGAAACTCAGTTTTCACACTCTATGCTTAGTGCCCATTGTAGGGCTAGGACGGAAATGAACCTGGTAGAGCATCCCACACAAACGAATGCTCCACATGCGGGTTTCACATGCCACCAACTCCACATTCACAGGCAACTTCAGCGCCACAGCCGTTTTCAGATAGCCCTCAATGCAAAGGCTCTAGACGCAAATATTGGTGTGAGAGCTAATTCAATCAAGGAAACACTGCATGTTGGTGAAGGGCATATTGAAGAAGGATCAGCCGAGTGGTTCTTGTGGGAGAACAACTCCATTTGGCTCACTAACTTCACACACCATCAGGCTTCCAAGCAGCTCTCAAGGAAACGCAGTTTTCACACTCTATGCTTAGTGCCCTTTGAGTGCATTATCTAGGAATGAACCTGGTAGAGCATCCCATACAAACGAATGCTCCACATGCGGGTTTCACATGCCAAAAACTCCACATTCACAGGCAACTTCAGTGCCACAGCCGTTTTCAGATAGCCCTCAATGCCAAGGCTCTAGACGCAAATATTGGTGTGAGAGCTAATTCAATCAAGGAAACACTGCATGTTGGTGAAGGGCATATTGAAGAAGGATCAGCCGAGTGGTTCTTGTGGGAGAACAACTCCATTTGGCTCACTAACTTCACACACCATCAGGCTTCCAAGCAGCTCTCAAGGAAACTCAGTTTTCACACTCTATGCTTAGTGCCCTTTGAGTGCATTATCTAGGAATGAACCTGGTAGAGCATCCCACACAAACGAATGCTCCACATGCGGGTTTCACATGCCACCAACTCCACATTCACAGGCAACTTCAGCGCCACAGCCGTTTTCAGATAGCCTTCAATGCAAAGGCTCTAGACGCAAATATTGGTGTGAGAGCTAATTCAATCAAGGAAACACTGCATGTTGGTGAAGGGCATATTGAAGAAGAATCAGCCGAGTGGTTCTTGTGGGAGAACAACTCCATTTGGCTCACTAACGTCACACACCATCAGGCTTCCAAGCAGCTCTCAAGGAAACTCAGTTTTCACACTCTATGCTTAGTGCCCTTTGAGTGTATTATCTAGGAATGAACCTGGTAGAGCATCCCACACAAACGAATGCTCCCCATGCGGGTTTCACATGCCACCAACTCAACATTCACAGGCAACTTCAGCGCCACAGCCGTTTTCAGATAGCCCTCAATGCAAAGGCTCTAGACGCAAATATTGGTGTGAGAGCTAATTCAATCAAGGAAACACTGCATGTTGGTGAAGGGCATATTGAAGAAGGATCAGCCGAGTGGTTCTTGTGGGAGAACAACTCCATTTGACTCACTAACTTCACACACCATCAGGCTTCCAAGCAGCTCTAAAGGAAACTCAGTTTTCACACTCTATGCTTAGTGCCCTTTGAGTGCATTATCTAGGAATGAACCTGGTAGAGCATCCCACACAAACGAATGCTCCACATGCGGGTTTCACATGCCACCAACTCCACATTCACAGGCAACTTCAGCGCCACAGCCGTTTTCAGATAGCCCTCAATGCAAAGGCTCTAGACGCAAATATTGGTGTGAGAGCTAATTCAATCAAGGAAACACTGCATGTTGGTGAAGGGCATATTGAAGAAGGATCAGCCGAGTGGTTCTTGGGGGAGAACAACTCCATTTGGCTCACTAACTTCACACACCATCAGGCTTCCAAGCAGCTCTCAAGGAAACTCAGTTTTCACACTCTATGCTTAGTGCCCTTTATATGGCTAGGACTGAAATGAACCTGGTAGAGCATCCCACACAAACGAATGCTCCACATGCGGGTTTCACATGCCACCAACTCCACATTCACAGGCAACTTCAGCGCCACAGCCGTTTTCAGATAGCCCTCAATGCAAAGGCTCTAGACGCAAATATTGGTGTGAGAGCTAATTCAATCAAGGAAACACTGCATGTTGGTGAAGGGCATATTGAAGAAGGATCAGCCGAGTGGTACTTGTGGGAGAACAACTCCATTTGGCTCACTAACTTCACACACCATCAGGTTTCCAAGCAGCACTCAAGGAAACTCAGTTTTCACACTCTATGCTTAGTGCCCTTCTAGTGCCTATTACTGAAATGAAGCTTGGAGAGCATCCCACATAAACGAATGCTCCACATGCGGGTTTCACATGCCACCAACTCCACATTCACAGGCAACTTCAGCGCCACAGCCGTTTTCAGATAGCCCTCAATGCCAAGGCTCTAGACGCAAATATTGGTGTGAGAGCTAATTCAATCAAGGAAACACTGCATGTTGGTGAAGGGCATATTGAAGAAGGATCAGCCGAGTGGTTCTTGTGGGAGAACAACTCCATTTGGCTCACTAACTTCACACACCATCAGGCTTCCAAGCAGCTCTCAAGGAAACTCAGTTTTCACACTCTATGCTTAGTGCCCTTTGAGTGCCTATTACTGAAATGAAGCTGGTAGAGCATCCCACATAAACGAATGCTCCACATGCGGGTTTCACATGCCACCAACTCCACATTCACAGGCAACTTCAGCGCCACAGCCGTTTTCAGATAGCCCTCAATGCAAAGGCTCTAGACGCAAATATTGGTGTGAGAGCTAATTCAATCAAGGAAACACTGCATGTTGGTGAAGGGCATATTGAAGAAGGATCAGCCGAGTGGTTCTTGTGGGAGAACAACTCCATTTGGCTCACTAACTTCACACACCATCAGGCTTCCAAGCAGCTCTCAAGGAAACTCAGTTTTCACACTCTATGCTTAGTCCCCTTTGAGTGCATTATCTAGGAATGAACCTGGTAGAGCATCCCACACAAACGAATGCTCCACATGCGGGTTTCACATGCCACCAACTCCACATTCACAGGCAACTTCAGCGCCACAGCCGTTTTCAGATAGCCCTCAATGCAAAGGCTCTAGACGCAAATATTGGTGTGAGAGCTAATTCAATCAAGGAAACACTGCATGTTGGTGAAGGGCATATTGAAGAAGAATCAGCCGAGTGGTTCTTGTGGGAGAACAACTCCATTTGGCTCACTAACTTCACACACCATCAGGCTTCCAAGCAGCTCTCAAGGAAACTCAGTTTTCACACTCTATGCTTAGGGCTCTTTGTGTGCCTAGGACTGAAATGAACCTGGTAGAGCATCCCACACAAACGAATGCTCCACATGCGGGTTTCACATGCCACCAACTCCACATTCACAGGCAACTTCAGCGCCACAGCCATTTTCAGATAGCCCTCAATGCAAAGGCTCTAGACGCAAATATTGGTGTGAGAGCTAATTCAATCAAGGAAACACTGCATGCTGGTGAAGGGCATATTGAAGAAGGATCAGCCGAGTGGTTCTTGTGGGAGAACAACTCCATTTGGCTCACTAACTTCACACACCATCAGGCTTCCAAGCAGCTCTCAAGGAAACTCAGTTTTCACACTCTATGCTTAGTGCCCTTTGTAGGGCTAGGACGGAAATGAACCTGGTAGAGCATCCCAAACAAACGAATGCTCCACATGCGGGTTTCACATGCCACCAACTCCACATTCACAGGCAACTTCAGCGCCACAGCCGTTTTCAGATAGCCCTCAATTCAAAGGATCTAGACGCAAATATTGGTGTGAGAGCTAATTCAATCAAGAAAACACTGCATGTTGGTGAAGGGCATATTGAAGAAGGATCAGCCGAGTGGTTCTTGTGGGAGAACAACTCCATTTGGCTCACTAACTTCACACACCATCAGGCTTCCAAGCAGCTCTCAAGGAAACTCAGTTTTCACACTCTATGCTTAGTGCCCTTTGAGTGCCTAGGACTGAAATGAAGCTTGGAGAGCATCCCACATAAACGAATGCTCCCCATGCGGGTTTCACATGCCACCAACTCCACATTCACAGGCAACTTCAGCGCCACAGCCGTTTTCAGATAGCCCTCAATGCCAAGGCTCTAGACGCAAATATTGGTGTGAGAGCTAATTCAATCAAGGAAACACTGCATGTTGGTGAAGGGCATATTGAAGAAGGATCAGCCGAGTGGTTCTTGTGGGAGAACAACTCCATTTGGCTCACTAACTTCACACACCATCAGGCTTCCAAGCAGCTCTCAAGGAAACTCAGTTTTCACACTCTATGCTTAGGGCTCTTTGTGTGCCTAGGACTGAAATGAACCTGGTAGAGCATCCCACACAAACGAATGCTCCACATGCGGGTTTCACATGCCACCAACTCCACATTCACAGGCAACTTCAGCGCCACAGCCGTTTTCAGATAGCCCTCAATGCAAAGGCTCTAGACGCAAATATTGGTGTGAGAGCTAATTCAATCAAGGAAACACTGCATGTTGGTGAAGGGCATATTGAAGAAGGATCAGCCGAGTGGTTCTTATGGGAGAACAACTCCATTTGGCTCACTAACTTCACACACCATCATGCTTCCAAGCAGCTCTCAAGGAAACTCAGTTTTCACACTCTATGCTTAGTGCCCTTTGAGTGCATTATCTAGGAATGAACCTGGTAGAGCATCCCACACAAACGAATGCTCCACATGCGGGTTTCACATGCCACCAACTCCACATTCACAGGCAACTTCAGCGCCACAGCCGTTTTCAGATAGCCCTCAATGCAAAGGCTCTAGACGCAAATATTGGTGTGAGAGCTAATTCAATCAAGGAAACACTGCATGTTGGTGAAGGGCATATTGAAGAAGGATCAGCCGAGTGGTTCTTGTGGGAGAACAACTCCATTTGGCTCACTAACGTCACACACCATCAGGCTTCCAAGCAGCTCTCAAGGAAACTCAGTTTTCACACTCTATGCTTAGTGCCCTTTGAGTGCATTATCTAGGAATGAACCTGGTAGAGCATCCCACACAAACGAATGCTCCACATGCGGGTTTCACATGCCACCAACTCCACATTCACAGGCAACTTCAGCGCCACAGCCGTTTTCAGATAGCCCTCAATGCAAAGGCTCTAGACGCAAATATTGGTGTGAGAACTAATTCAATCAAGGAAATACTGCATGTTGGTGAAGGGCATATTGAAGAAGGATCAGCCGAGTGGTTCTTGTGGGAGAACAACTCCATTTGGCTCACTAACTTCACACACCATCAGGCTTCCAAGCAGCTCTCAAGGAAACTCAGTTTTCACACTCTATGCTTAGTGCCCTTCTAGTGCCTAGGACTGAAATGAAGCTTGGAGAGCATCCCACATAAACGAATGCTCCACATGCGGGTTTCACATGCCACCAACTCCACATTCACAGGCAACTTCAGCGCCACAGCCGTTTTCAGATAGCCCTCAATGCAAAGGCTCTAGACGCAAATATTGATGTGAGAGCTAATTCAATCAAGGAAACACTGCATGTTGGTGAAGGGCATATTGAAGAAGGATCAGCCGAGTGGTTCTTGTGGGAGAACAACTCCATTTGGCTCACTAACTTCACACACCATCAGGCTTCCAAGCAGCTCTCAAGGAAACTCAGTTTTCACACTCTATGCTTAGTCCCCTTTGAGTGCATTATCTAGGAATGAACCTGGTAGAGCATCCCACACAAACGAATGCTCCACATGCGGGTTTCACATGCCACCAACTCCACATTCACAGGCAACTTCAGCGCCACAGCCGTTTTCAGATAGCCCTCAATGCAAAGGCTCTAGACGCAAATATTGGTGTGAGAGCTAATTCAATCAAGGAAACACTGCATGTTGGTGAAGGGCATATTGAAGAAGGATCAGCCGAGTGGTTCTTGTGGGAGAACAACTCCATTTGGCTCACTAACTTCACACACCATCAGGCTTCCAAGCAGCTCTCAAGGAAACTCAGTTTTCACACTCTATGCTTAGTGCCCTTTGAGTGCCTAGGACTGAAATGAAGCTTGGAGAGCATCCCACATAAACGAATGCTCCCCATGCGGGTTTCACATGCCACCAACTCCACATTCACAGGCAACTTCAGCGCCACAGCCGTTTTCAGATAGCCCTCAATGCCAAGGCTCTAGACGCAAATATTGGTGTGAGAGCTAATTCAATCAAGGAAACACTGCATGTTGGTGAAGGGCATATTGAAGAAGGATCAGCCGAGTGGTTCTTGTGGGAGAACAACTCCATTTGGCTCACTAACTTCACACACCATCAGGCTTCCAAGCAGCTCTCAAGGAAACTCAGTTTTCACACTCTATGCTTAGGGCTCTTTGTGTGCCTAGGACTGAAATGAACCTGGTAGAGCATCCCACACAAACGAATGCTCCACATGCGGGTTTCACATGCCACCAACTCCACATTCACAGGCAACTTCAGCGCCACAGCCGTTTTCAGATAGCCCTCAATGCAAAGGCTCTAGACGCAAATATTGGTGTGAGAGCTAATTCAATCAAGGAAACACTGCATGTTGGTGAAGGGCATATTGAAGAAGGATCAGCCGAGTGGTTCTTATGGGAGAACAACTCCATTTGGCTCACTAACTTCACACACCATCATGCTTCCAAGCAGCTCTCAAGGAAACTCAGTTTTCACACTCTATGCTTAGTGCCCTTTGAGTGCATTATCTAGGAATGAACCTGGTAGAGCATCCCACACAAACGAATGCTCCACATGCGGGTTTCACATGCCACCAACTCCACATTCACAGGCAACTTCAGCGCCACAGCCGTTTTCAGATAGCCCTCAATGCAAAGGCTCTAGACGCAAATATTGGTGTGAGAGCTAATTCAATCAAGGAAACACTGCATGTTGGTGAAGGGCATATTGAAGAAGGATCAGCCGAGTGGTTCTTGTGGGAGAACAACTCCATTTGGCTCACTAACGTCACACACCATCAGGCTTCCAAGCAGCTCTCAAGGAAACTCAGTTTTCACACTCTATGCTTAGTGCCCTTTGAGTGCATTATCTAGGAATGAACCTGGTAGAGCATCCCACACAAACGAATGCTCCACATGCGGGTTTCACATGCCACCAACTCCACATTCACAGGCAACTTCAGCGCCACAGCCGTTTTCAGATAGCCCTCAATGCAAAGGCTCTAGACGCAAATATTGGTGTGAGAACTAATTCAATCAAGGAAATACTGCATGTTGGTGAAGGGCATATTGAAGAAGGATCAGCCGAGTGGTTCTTGTGGGAGAACAACTCCATTTGGCTCACTAACTTCACACACCATCAGGCTTCCAAGCAGCTCTCAAGGAAACTCAGTTTTCACACTCTATGCTTAGTGCCCTTCTAGTGCCTAGGACTGAAATGAAGCTTGGAGAGCATCCCACATAAACGAATGCTCCACATGCGGGTTTCACATGCCACCAACTCCACATTCACAGGCAACTTCAGCGCCACAGCCGTTTTCAGATAGCCCTCAATGCAAAGGCTCTAGACGCAAATATTGATGTGAGAGCTAATTCAATCAAGGAAACACTGCATGTTGGTGAAGGGCATATTGAAGAAGGATCAGCCGAGTGGTTCTTGTGGGAGAACAACTCCATTTGGCTCACTAACTTCACACACCATCAGGCTTCCAAGCAGCTCTCAAGGAAACTCAGTTTTCACACTCTATGCTTAGTCCCCTTTGAGTGCATTATCTAGGAATGAACCTGGTAGAGCATCCCACACAAACGAATGCTCCACATGCGGGTTTCACATGCCACCAACTCCACATTCACAGGCAACTTCAGCGCCACAGCCGTTTTCAGATAGCCCTCAATGCAAAGGCTCTAGACGCAAATATTGGTGTGAGAGCTAATTCAATCAAGGAAACACTGCATGTTGGTGAAGGGCATATTGAAGAAGGATCAGCCGAGTGGTTCTTGTGGGAGAACAACTCCATTTGGCTCACTAACTTCACACACCATCAGGCTTCCAAGCAGCTCTCAAGGAAACTCAGTTTTCACACTCTATGCTTAGTGCCCTTTGAGTGCATTATCTAGGAATGAACCTGGTAGAGCATCCCACACAAACGAATGCTCCACATGCGGGTTTCACATGCCACCAACTCCACATTCACAGGCAACTTCAGCGCCACAGCCGTTTTCAGATAGCCCTCAATGCAAAGGCTCTAGACGCAAATATTGGTGTGAGAACTAATTCAATCAAGGAAATACTGCATGTTGGTGAAGGGCATATTGAAGAAGGATCAGCCGAGTGGTTCTTGTGGGAGAACAACTCCATTTGGCTCACTAACTTCACACACCATCAGGCTTCCAAGCAGCTCTCAAGGAAACTCAGTTTTCACACTCTATGCTTAGTCCCCTTTGAGTGCATTATCTAGGAATGAACCTGGTAGAGCATCCCACACAAACGAATGCTCCACATGCGGGTTTCACCTGCCACCAACTGCACATTCACAGGCAACTTCAGCGCCACAGCCGTTTTCAGATAGCCCTCAATGCAAAGGCTCTAGACGCAAATATTGGTGTGAGAGCTAATTCAATCAAGGAAACACTGCATGTTGGTGAAGGGCATATTGAAGAAGGATCAGCCGAGTGGTTCTTGTGGGAGAACAACTCCATTTGGCTCACTAACTTCACACACCATCAGGCTTCCAAGCAGCTCTCAAGGAAACTCAGTTTTCACACTCTATGCTTAGTCCCCTTTGAGTGCATTATCTAGGAATGAACCTGGTAGAGCATCCCACACAAACGAATGCTCCACATGCGGGTTTCACATGCCACCAACTGCACATTCACAGGCAACTTCAGCGCCACAGCCGTTTTCAGATAGCCCTCAATGCAAAGGCTCTAGACGCAAATATTGGTGTGAGAGCTAATTCAATCAAGGAAACACTGCATGTTGGTGAAGGGCATATTGAAGAAGGATCAGCCGAGTGGTTCTTGTGGGAGAACAACTCCATTTGGCTCACTAACTTCACACACCATCAGGCTTCCAAGCAGCTCTCAAGGAAACTCAGTTTTCACACTCTATGCTTAGTGCCCTTTGAGTGCATTATCTAGGAATGAACCTGGTAGAGCATCCCACACAAACGAATGCTCCACATGCGGGTTTCACATGCCACCAACTCCACATTCACAGGCAACTTCAGCGCCACAGCCGTTTTCAGATAGCCCTCAATGCAAAGGCTCTAGACGCAAATATTGGTGTGAGAGCTAATTCAATCAAGGAAACACTGCATGTTGGTGAAGGGCATATTGAAGAAGGATCAGCCGAGTGGTTCTTGTGGGAGAACAACTCCATTTGGCTCACTAACTTCACACACCATCAGGCTTCCAAGCAGCTCTCAAGGAAACTCAGTTTTCACACTCTATGCTTAGTGCCCTTTGAGTGCATTATCTAGGAATGAACCTGGTAGAGCATCCCACACAAACGAATGCTCCACATGCGGGTTTCACATGCCACCAACTCCACATTCACAGGCAACTTCAGCGCCACAGCCGTTTTCAGATAGCCCTCAATGCAAAGGCTCTAGACGCAAATATTGGTGTGAGAGCTAATTCAATCAAGGAAACACTGCATGTTGGTGAAGGGCATATTGAAGAAGGATCAGCCGAGTGGTTCTTGTGGGAGAACAACTCCATTTGGCTCACTAACTTCACACACCATCAGGCTTCCAAGCAGCTCTCAAGGAAACTCAATTTTCACACTCTATGCTTAGGGCTCTTTGTGTGCCTAGGACTGAAATGAATCTTGGTCAGCATCCCACACAAACGAATGCTCCACATGCGGGTTTCACATGCCACCAACTCCACATTCACAGGCAACTTCAGCGCCACAGCCGTTTTCAGATAGCCCTCAATGCAAAGGCTCTAGACGCAAATATTGGTGTGAGAGCTAATTCAATCAAGGAAACACTGCATGTTGGTGAAGGGCATATTGAAGAAGGATCAGCCGAGTGGTTCTTGTGGGAGAACAACTCCATTTGGCTCACTAACGTCACACACCATCAGGCTTCCAAGCAGCTCTCAAGGAAACTCAGTTTTCACACTCTATGCTTAGTGCTCTTTGTGTGCCTAGGACTGAAATGAAGCTTGGTCAGCATCCCACACAAACGAATGCTCCACATGCGGGTTTCACATGCCACCAACTCCACATTCACAGGCAACTTCAGCGCCACAGCTGTTTTCAGATAGCCCTCAATGCAAAGGCTCTAGACGCAAATATTGGTGTGAGAGCTAATTCAATCAAGGAAACACTGCATGTTGGTGAAGGGCATATTGAAGAAGGATCAGCAGAGTGGTTCTTGTGGGAGAACAACTCCATTTGGCTCACTAACTTCACACACCATCAGGCTTCCAAGCAGCTCTCAAGGAAACTCAATTTTCACACTCTATGCTTAGGGCTCTTTGTGTGCCTAGGACTGAAATGAATCTTGGTCAGCATCCCACACAAACGAATGCTCCACATGCGGGTTTCACATGCCACCAACTCACATTCACAGGCAACTTCAGCGCCACAGCCGTTTTCAGATAGCCCTCAATGCAAAGGCTCTAGACGCAAATATTGGTGTGAGAGCTAATTCAATCAAGGAAACACTGCATGTTGGTGAAGGGCATATTGAAGAAGGATCAGCCGAGTGGTTCTTGTGGGAGAACAACTCCATTTGGCTCACTAACGTCACACACCATCAGGCTTCCAAGCAGCTCTCAAGGAAACTCAGTTTTCACACTCTATGCTTAGTGCTCTTTGTGTGCCTAGGACTGAAATGAAGCTTGGTCAGCATCCCACACAAACGAATGCTCCACATGCGGGTTTCACATGCCACCAACTCCACATTCACAGGCAACTTCAGCGCCACAGCTGTTTTCAGATAGCCCTCAATGCAAAGGCTCTAGACGCAAATATTGGTGTGAGAGCTAATTCAATCAAGGAAACCCTGCATGTTGGTGAAGGGCATATTGAAGAAGGATCAGGCCGAGTGGTTCTTGTGGGAGAACAACTCCATTTGGCTCACTAACTTCACACACCATCAGGCTTCCAAGCAGCTCTCAAGGAAACTCAGTTTTCACACTCTATGCTTAGTGCCCTTTGAGTGCATTATCTAGGAATGAACCTGGTAGAGCATCCCACACAAACGAATGCTCCACATGCGGGTTTCACATGCCACCAACTCCACATTCACAGGCAACTTCAGCGCCACAGCCGTTTTCAGATAGCCCTCAATGCAAAGGCTCTAGACGCAAATATTGGTGTGAGAGCTAATTCAATCAAGGAAACACTGCATGTTGGTGAAGGGCATATTGAAGAAGGATCAGCAGAGTGGTTCTTGTGGGAGAACAACTCCATTTGGCTCACTAACTTCACACACCATCAGCTTCCAAGCAGCTCTCAAGGAAACTCAATTTTCACACTCTATGCTTAGGGCTCTTTGTGTGCCTAGGACTGAAATGAATCTTGGTCAGCATCCCACACAAACGAATGCTCCACATGCGGGGTTTCACATGCCACCAACTCCACATTCACAGGCAACTTCAGCGCCACAGCCGTTTTCAGATAGCCCTCAATGCAAAGGCTCTAGACGCAAATATTGGTGTGAGAGCTAATTCAATCAAGGAAACACTGCATGTTGGTGAAGGGCATATTGAAGAAGGATCAGCCGAGTGGTTCTTGTGGGAGAACAACTCCATTTGGCTCACTAACGTCACACACCATCAGGCTTCCAAGCAGCTCTCAAGGAAACTCAGTTTTCACACTCTATGCTTAGTGCTCTTTGTGTGCCTAGGACTGAAATGAAGCTTGGTCAGCATCCCACATAAACGAATGCTCCACATGCGGGTTTCACATGCCACCAACTCCACATTCACAGGCAACTTCAGCGCCACAGCCGTTTTCAGATAGCCCTCAATGCAAAGGCTCTAGACGCAAATATTGGTGTGAGTTCTTGGTGTGAGAGCTAATTCAATCAAGGAAACACTGCATGTTGGTGTAAGGGCATATTGAAGAAGGATCAGCCGAGTGGTTCTTGTGGGAGAACAACTCCATTTGGCTCACTAACTTCACACACATCAGGCTTCCAAGCAGCTCTCAAGGAAACTCAGTTTTCACACTCTATGCTTAGTGCCCTTTGAGTGCATTATCTAGGAATGAAGCTGGTAGAGCATCCCACACAAACGAATGCTCCACATGCGAGTTTCACATGCCACCAACTCCACATTCACAGGCAACTTCAGCGCCACAGCCGTTTTCAGATAGCCCTCAATGCAAAGGCTCTAGACGCAAATATTGGTGTGAGAGCTAATTCAATCAAGAAAACACTGCATGTTGGTGAAGGGCATATTGAAGAAGGATCAGCCGAGTGGTTCTTGTGGGAGAACAACTCCATTTGGCTCACTAACTTCACACACCATCAGGCTTCCAAGCAGCTCTCAAGGAAACGCAGTTTTCACACTCTATGCTTAGTGCCCTTTGAGTGCATTATCTAGGAATGAACCTGGTAGAGCATCCCACACAAACGAATGCTCCACATGCGGGTTTCACATGCCACCAACTCCACATTCACAGGCAACTTCAGCGCCACAGCCGTTTTCAGATAGCCCTCAATGCAAAGGCTCTAGACGCAAATATTGGTGTGAGAGCTAATTCAATCAAGGAAACACTGCATGTTGGTGAAGGGCATATTGAAGAAGGATCAGCCGAGTGGTTCTTGTGGGAGAACAACTCCATTTGGCTCACTAACGTCACACACCATCAGGCTTCCAAGCAGCTCTCAAGGAAACTCAGTTTTCACACTCTATGCTTAGTGCTCTTTGTGTGCCTAGGACTGAAATGAATCTTGGTCAGCATCCCACACAAACGAATGCTCCACATGCGGGTTTCACATGCCACCAACTCCACATTCACAGGCAACTTCAGCGCCACAGCTGTTTTCAGATAGCCCTCAATGCAAAGGCTCTAGACGCAAATATTGGTGTGAGAGCTAATTCAATCAAGGAAACCCTGCATGTTGGTGAAGGGCATATTGAAGAAGGATCAGCCGAGTGGTTCTTGGGGGAGAACAACTCCATTTGGCTCACTAACTTCACACACCATCAGGCTTCCAAGCAGCTCTCAAGGAAACTCAGTTTTCACACTCTATGCTTAGTGCCCTTTGAGTGCATTATCTAGGAATGAACCTGGTAGAGCATCCCACACAAACGAATGCTCCACATGCGGGTTTCACATGCCACCAACTCCACATTCACAGGCAACTTCAGCGCCACAGCCGTTTTCAGATAGCCCTCAATGCAAAGGCTCTAGACGCAAATATTGGTGTGAGAGCTAATTCAATCAAGGAAACACTGCATGTTGGTGAAGGCATATTGAAGAAGGATCAGCAGAGTGGTTCTTGTGGAGAACAACTCCATTTGGCTCACTAACTTCACACACCATCAGGCTTCCAAGCAGCTCTCAAGGAAACTCAATTTTCACACTCTATGCTTAGGGCTCTTTGTGTGCCTAGGACTGAAATGAATCTTGGTCAGCATCCCACACAAACGAATGCTCCACATGCGGGTTTCACATGCCACCAACTCCACATTCACAGGCAACTTCAGCGCCACAGCTGTTTTCAGATAGCCCTCAATGCAAAGGCTCTAGACGCAAATATTGGTGTGAGAGCTAATTCAATCAAGGAAACCCTGCATGTTGGTGAAGGGCATATTGAAGTAGGATCAGCCGAGTGGTTCTTGTGGGAGAACAACTCCATTTGGCTCACTAACTTCACACACATCAGGCTTCCAAGCAGCTCTCAAGGAAACGCAGTTTCACACTCTATGCTTAGTGCCCTTTGAGTGCATTATCTAGGAATGAACCTGGTAGAGCATCCCACACAAACGAATGCTCCACATGCGGGTTTCACATGCCACCAACTCCACATTCACAGGCAACTTCAGCGCCACAGCCGTTTTCAGATAGCCCTCAATGCAAAGGCTCTAGACGCAAATATTGGTGTGAGAGCTAATTCAATCAAGGAAACACTGCATGTTGGTGAAGGGCATATTGAAGAAGGATCAGCAGAGTGTTCTTGTGGGAGAACAACTCCATTTGGCTCACTAACTTCACACACCATCAGGCTTCCAAGCAGCTCTCAAGGAAACTCAATTTTCACACTCTATGCTTAGGGCTCTTTGTGTGCCTAGGACTGAAATGAATCTTGGTCAGCATCCCACACAAACGAATGCTCCACATGCGGGTTTCACATGCCACCAACTCCACATTCACAGGCAACTTCAGCGCCACAGCCGTTTTCAGATAGCCTCAATGCAAAGGCTCTAGACGCAAATATTGGTGTGAGAGCTAATTCAATCAAGGAAACACTGCATGTGGTGAAGGGCATATTGAAGAAGGATCAGCCGAGTGGTTCTTGTGGGAGAACAACTCCATTTGGCTCACTAACGTCACACACCATCAGGCTTCCAAGCAGCTCTCAAGGAAACTCAGTTTTCACACTCTATGCTTAGTGCTCTTTGTGTGCCTAGAACTGAAATGAAGCTTGGTCAGCATCCCACACAAACGAATGCTCACATGCGGGTTTCACATGCCACCAACTCCGCATTCACAGGCAACTTCAGCGCCACAGCTGTTTTCAGATAGCCCTCAATGCAAAGGCTCTAGACGCAAATATTGGTGTGAGAGCTAATTCAATCAAGGAAACCCTGCATGTTGGTGAAGGGCATATTGAAGAAGGATCAGCCGAGTGGTTCTTGTGGGAGAACAACTCCATTTGGCTCACTAACTTCACACACCATCAGGCTTCCAAGCAGCTCTCAAGGAAACTCAGTTTTCACACTCTATGCTTAGTGCCCTTTGAGTGCATTATCTAGGAATGAACCTGGTAGAGCATCCCACACAAACGAATGCTCCACATGCGGGTTTCACATGCCACCAACTCCACATTCACAGGCAACTTCAGCGCCACAGCCGTTTTCAGATAGCCCTCAATGCAAAGGCTCTAGACGCAAATATTGGTGTGAGAGCTAATTCAATCAAGGAAACACTGCATGTTGGTGAAGGGCATATTGAAGAAGGATCAGCAGAGTGGTTCTTGTGGGAGAACAACTCCATTTGGCTCACTAACTTCACACACCATCAGGCTTCCAAGCAGCTCTCAAGGAAACTCAGTTTTCACACTCTATGCTTAGTGCCCTTTGTATGGCTAGGACTGAAATGAATCTGGTAGAGCATCCCACACAAACGAATGCTCCACATGCGGGTTTCACATGCCACCAACTCCACATTCACAGGCAACTTCAGCGCCACAGCCGTTTTCAGATAGCCCTCAATGCAAAGGCTCTAGACGCAAATATTGGTGTGAGAGCTAATTCAATCAAGGAAACACTGCATGTTGGTGAAGGGCATATTGAAGAAGGATCAGCCGAGTGGTTCTTGTGGGAGAACAACTCCATTTGGCTCACTAACGTCACACACCATCAGGCTTCCAAGCAGCTCTCAAGGAAACTCAGTTTTCACACTCTATGCTTAGTGCTCTTTGTGTGCCTAGGACTGAAATGAAGCTTGGTCAGCATCCCACACAAACGAATGCTCCACATGCGGGTTTCACATGCCACCAACTCCACATTCACAGGCAACTTCAGCGCCACAGCCGTTTTCAGATAGCCCTCAATGCAAAGGCTCTAGACGCAAATATTGGTGTGAGAGCTAATTCAATCAAGGAAACACTGCATGTTGGTGAAGGGCATATTGAAGAAGGATCAGCCGAGTGGTTCTTGTGGGAGAAACAACTCCATTTGGCTCACTAACTTCACACACCATCAGGCTTCCAAGCAGCTCTCAAGGAACTCAGTTTTCACACTCTATGCTTAGTGCCCTTTGAGTGCATTATCTAGGAATGAACCTGGTAGAGCATCCCACACAAACGAATGCTCCACATGCGGGTTTCACATGCCACCAACTCCACATTCACAGGCAACTTCAGCGCCACAGCTGTTTTCAGATAGCCCTCAATGCAAAGGCTCTAGACGCAAATATTGGTGTGAGAGCTAATTCAATCAAGGAAACCCTGCATGTTGGTGAAAGGGCATATTGAAGAAGGATCAGCCGAGTGGTTCTTGTGGGAGAACAACTCCATTTGGCTCACTAACTTCACACACCATCAGCTTCCAAGCAGCTCTCAAGGAAACTCAGTTTTCACACTCTATGCTTAGTGCCCTTTGAGTGCATTATCTAGGAATGAACCTGGTAGAGCATCCCACACAAACGAATGCTCCACATGCGGGTTTCACATGCCACCAACTCCACATTCACAGGCAACTTCAGCGCCACAGCCGTTTTCAGATAGCCCTCAATGCAAAGGCTCTAGACGCAAATATTGGTGTGAGAGCTAATTCAATCAAGGAAACACTGCATGTTGGTGAAGGGCATATTGAAGAAGGATCAGCCGAGTGGTTCTTGTGGGAGAACAACTCCATTTGGCTCACTAACGTCACACACCATCAGGCTTCCAAGCAGCTCTCAAGGAAACTCAGTTTTCACACTCTATGCTTAGTGCTCTTTGTGTGCCTAGGACTGAAATGAAGCTTGGTCAGCATCCCACACAAACGAATGCTCCACATGCGGGTTTCACATGCCACCAACTCCGCATTCACAGGCAACTTCAGCGCCACAGCTGTTTTCAGATAGCCCTCAATGCAAAGGCTCTAGACGCAAATATTGGTGTGAGAGCTAATTCAATCAAGGAAACCCTGCATGTTGGTGAAGGGCATATTGAAGAAGGATCAGCCGAGTGGTTCTTGTGGGAGAACAACTCCATTTGGCTCACTAACTTCACACACCATCAGGCTTCCAAGCAGCTCTCAAGGAAACTCAGTTTTCACACTCTATGCTTAGTGCCCTTCTAGTGCATTATCTAGGAATGAACCTGGTAGAGCATCCCACACAAACGAATGCTCCACATGCGGGTTTCACATGCCACCAACTCCACATTCACAGGCAACTTCAGCGCCACAGCCGTTTTCAGATAGCCCTCAATGCAAAGGCTCTAGACGCAAATATTGGTGTGAGAGCTAATTCAATCAAGGAAACACTGCATGTTGGTGAAGGGCATATTGAAGAAGGATCAGCAGAGTGGTTCTTGTGGGAGAACAACTCCATTTGGCTCACTAACTTCACACACCATCAGGCTTCCAAGCAGCTCTCAAGGAAACTCAATTTTCACACTCTATGCTTAGGGCTCTTTGTGTGCCTAGGACTGAAATGAATCTTGGTCAGCATCCCACACAAACGAATGCTCCACATGCGGGTTTCACATGCCACCAACTCCACATTCACAGGCAACTTCAGCGCCACAGCCGTTTTCAGATAGCCCTCAATGCAAAGGCTCTAGACGCAAATATTGGTGTGAGAGCTAATTCAATCAAGGAAACACTGCATGTTGGTGAAGGGCATATTGAAGAAGGATCAGCCGAGTGGTTCTTGTGGGAGAACAACTTCCATTTGGCTCACTAACGTCACACACCATCAGGCTTCCAAGCAGCTCTCAAGGAAACTCAGTTTCACACTCTATGCTTAGTGCCCTTTGTATGGCTAGGACTGAAATGAATCTGGTAGAGCATCCCACACAAACGAATGCTCCACATGCGGGTTTCACATGCCACAAACTCCACATTCACAGGCAACTTCAGCGCCACAACCGTTTTCAGATATCCCTCAATGCAAAGGCTCCAGACGCAAATATTGGTGTGAGAGCTAATTCAATCAAGGAAACACTGCATGTTGGTGAAGGGCATATTGAAGAAGGATCAGCCGAGTGGTTCTTGTGGGAGAACAACTCCATTTGGCTCACTAACTTCACACACCATCAGGCTTCCAAGCAGCTCTCAAGGAAACGCAGTTTTCACACTCTATGCTTAGTGCCCTTTGAGTGCATTATCTAGGAATGAACCTGGTAGAGCATCCCACACAAACGAATGCTCCACATGCGGGTTTCACATGCCACCAACTCCACATTCACAGGCAACTTCAGCGCCACAGCCGTTTTCAGATAGCCCTCAATGCAAAGGCTCTAGACGCAAATATTGGTGTGAGAGCTAATTCAATCAAGGAAACACTGCATGTTGGTGAAGGGCATATTGAAGAAGGATCAGCAGAGTGGTTCTTGTGGGAGAACAACTCCATTTGGCTCACTAACTTCACACACCATCAGGCTTCCAAGCAGCTCTCAAGGAAACTCAGTTTTCACACTCTATGCTTAGTGCCCTTTGTATGGCTAGGACTGAAATGAATCTGGTAGAGCATCCCACACAAACGAATGCTCCACATGCGGGTTTCACATGCCACAAACTCCACATTCACAGGCAACTCAGCGCCACAACCGTTTTCAGATATCCCTCAATGCAAAGGCTCCAGACGCAAATATTGGTGTGAGAGCTAATTCAATCAAGGAAACACTGCATGTTGGTGAAGGGCATATTGAAGAAGGATCAGCCGAGTGGTTCTTGTGGGAGAACAACTCCATTTGGCTCACTAACTTCACACACCATCAGGCTTCCAAGCAGCTCTCAAGGAAACGCAGTTTTCACACTCTATGCTTAGTGCCTTTGAGTGCATTATCTAGGAATGAACCTGGTAGAGCATCCCACACAAACGAATGCTCCACATGCGGGTTTCACATGCCACCAACTCCACATTCACAGGCAACTTCAGCGCCACAGCTGTTTTCAGATAGCCCTCAATGCAAAGGCTCTAGACGCAAATATTGGTGTGAGAGCTAATTCAATCAAAGAAACACTGCATGTTGGTGAAGGGCATATTGAAGAAGGATCAGCCGAGTGGTTCTTGTGGGAGAACAACTCCATTTGGCTCACTAACTTCACACACCATCAGGCTTCCAAGCAGCTCTCAAGGAAACTCAGTTTTCACACTCTATGCTTAGTGCCCTTTGAGTGCATTATCTAGGAATGAACCTGGTAGAGCATCCCACACAAACGAATGCTCCACATGCGGGTTTCACATGCCACCAACTCCACATTCACAGGCAACTTCAGCGCCACAGCCGTTTTCAGATAGCCCTCAATGCAAAGGCTCTAGACGCAAATATTGGTGTGAGAGCTAATTCAATCAAGGAAACACTGCATGTTGGTGAAGGGCATATTGAAGAAGGATCAGCCGAGTGGTTCTTGTGGGAGAACAACTCCATTTGGCTCACTAACTTCACACACCATCAGGCTTCCAAGCAGCTCTCAAGGAAACTCAGTTTTCACACTCTATGCTTAGTGCTCTTTGTGTGCCTAGGACTGAAATGAAGCTTGGTCAGCATCCCACACAAACGAATGCTCCACATGCGGGTTTCACATGCCACCAACTCCGCATTCACAGGCAACTTCAGCGCCACAGCTGTTTTCAGATAGCCCTCAATGCAAAGGCTCTAGACGCAAATATTGGTGTGAGAGCTAATTCAATCAAGGAAACCCTACATGTTGGTGAAGGGCATATTGAAGAAGGATCAGCCGAGTGGTTCTTGTGGGAGAACAACTCCATTTGGCTCACTAACTTCACACACCATCAGGCTTCCAAGCAGCTCTCAAGGAAACTCAGTTTTCACACTCTATGCTTAGTGCCCTTCTAGTGCATTATCTAGGAATGAACCTGGTAGAGCATCCCACACAAACGAATGCTCCACATGCGGGTTTCACATGCCACAAACTCCACATTCACAGGCAACTTCAGCGCCACAACCGTTTTCAGATATCCCTCAATGCAAAGGCTCCAGACGCAAATATTGGTGTGAGAGCTAATTCAATCAAGGAAACACTGCATGTTGGTGAAGGGCATATTGAAGAAGGATCAGCCGAGTGGTTCTTGTGGGAGAACAACTCCATTTGGCTCACTAACTTCACACACCATCAGGCTTCCAAGCAGCTCTCAAGGAAACGCAGTTTTCACACTCTATGCTTAGTGCCCTTTGAGTGCATTATCTAGGAATGAACCTGGTAGAGCATCCCACACAAACGAATGCTCCACATGCGGGTTTCACATGCCACCAACTCCACATTCACAGGCAACTTCAGCGCCACAGCTGTTTTCAGATAGCCCTCAATGCAAAGGCTCTAGACGCAAATATTGGTGTGAGAGCTAATTCAATCAAGGAAACCCTGCATGTTGGTGAAGGGCATATTGAAGAAGGATCAGCCGAGTGGTTCTTGTGGGAGAACAACTCCATTTGGCTCACTAACTTCACACACCATCAGGCTTCCAAGCAGCTCTCAAGGAAACTCAGTTTTCACACTCTATGCTTAGTGCCCTTTGAGTGCATTATCTAGGAATGAACCTGGTAGAGCATCCCACACAAACGAATGCTCCACATGCGGGTTTCACATGCCACCAACTCCACATTCACAGGCAACTTCAGCGCCACAGCCGTTTTCAGATAGCTCTCAATGCAAAGGCTCTAGACGCAAATATTGGTGTGAGAGCTAATTCAATCAAGGAAACACTGCATGTTGGTGAAGGGCATATTGAAGAAGGATCAGCCGAGTGGTTCTTGTGGGAGAACAACTCCATTTGGCGCACTAACGTCACACACCATCAGGCTTCCAAGCAGCTCTCAAGGAAACTCAGTTTTCACACTCTATGCTTAGTGCTCTTTGTGTGCCTAGGACTGAAATGAAGCTTGGTCAGCATCCCACACAAACGAATGCTCCACATGCGGGTTTCACATGCCACCAACTCCGCATTCACAGGCAACTTCAGCGCCACAGCTGTTTTCAGATAGCCCTCAATGCAAAGGCTCTAGACGCAAATATTGGTGTGAGAGCTAATTCAATCAAGGAAACCCTGCATGTTGGTGAAGGGCATATTGAAGAAGGATCAGCCGAGTGGTTCTTGTGGGAGAACAACTCCATTTGGCTCACTAACTTCACACACCATCAGGCTTCCAAGCAGCTCTCAAGGAAACTCAGTTTTCACACTCTATGCTTAGTGCCCTTCTAGTGCATTATCTAGGAATGAACCTGGTAGAGCATCCCACACAAACGAATGCTCCACATGCGGGTTTCACATGCCACCAACTCCACATTCACAGGCAACTTCAGCGCCACAGCCGTTTTCAGATAGCCCTCAATGCAAAGGCTCTAGACGCAAATATTGGTGTGAGAGCTAATTCAATCAAGGAAACACTGCATGTTGGTGAAGGGCATATTGAAGAAGGATCAGCAGAGTGGTTCTTGTGGGAGAACAACTCCATTTGGCTCACTAACTTCACACACCATCAGGCTTCCAAGCAGCTCTCAAGGAAACTCAGTTTTCACACTCTATGCTTAGTGCCCTTTGTATGGCTAGGACTGAAATGAATCTGGTAGAGCATCCCACACAAACGAATGCTCCACATGCGGGTTTCACATGCCACCAACTCCACATTCACAGGCAACTTCAGCGCCACAGCCGTTTTCAGATAGCCCTCAATGCAAAGGCTCTAGACGCAAATATTGGTGTGAGAGCTAATTCAATCAAGGAAACACTGCATGTTGGTGAAGGGCATATTGAAGAAGGATCAGCCGAGTGGTTCTTGTGGGAGAACAACTCCATTTGGCTCACTAACTTCACACACCATCAGGCTTCCAAGCAGCTCTCAAGGAAACTCAGTTTTCACACTCTATGCTTAGTGCTCTTTGTGTGCCTAGGACTGAAATGAAGCTTGGTCAGCATCCCACACAAACCAATGCTCCACATGCGGGTTTCACATGCCACCAACTCCACATTGACAGGCAACTTCAGCGCCACAGCCGTTTTCAGATAGCCCTCAATGCAAAGGCTCTAGACGCAAATATTGGTGTGAGAGCTAATTCAATCAAGGAAACACTGCATGTTGGTGAAGGGCATATTGAAGAAGGATCAGCCGAGTGGTTCTTGTGGGAGAACAACTCCATTTGGCTCACTAACTTCACACACCATCAGGCTTCCAAGCAGCTCTCAAGGAAACTCAGTTTTCACACTCTATGCTTAGTGCCCTTTGAGTGCATTATCTAGGAATGAACCTGGTAGAGCATCCCACACAAACGAATGCTCCACATGCGGGTTTCACATGCCACCAACTCCACATTCACAGGCAACTTCAGCGCGACAGCTGTTTTCAGATAGCCCTCAATGCAAAGGCTCTAGACGCAAATATTGGTGTGAGAGCTAATTCAATCAAGGAAACCCTGCATGTTGGTGAAGGGCATATTGAAGAAGGATCAGCCGAGTGGTTCTTGTGGGAGAACAACTCCATTTGGCTCACTAACTTCACACACCATCAGGCTTCCAAGCAGCTCTCAAGGAAACTCAGTTTTCACACTCTATGCTTAGTGCCCTTTGAGTGCATTATCTAGGAATGAACCTGGTAGAGCATCCCACACAAACGAATGCTCCACATGCGGGTTTCACATGCCACCAACTCCACATTCACAGGCAACTTCAGCGCCACAGCCGTTTTCAGATAGCCCTCAATGCAAAGGCTCTAGACGCAAATATTGGTGTGAGAGCTAATTCAATCAAGGAAACACTGCATGTTGGTGAAGGGCATATTGAAGAAGGATCAGCCGAGTGGTTCTTGTGGGAGAACAACTCCATTTGGCTCACTAACGTCACACACCATCAGGCTTCCAAGCAGCTCTCAAGGAAACTCAGTTTTCACACTCTATGCTTAGTGCTCTTTGTGTGCCTAGGACTGAAATGAAGCTTGGTCAGCATCCCACACAAACGAATGCTCCACATGCGGGTTTCACATGCCACCAACTCCGCATTCACAGGCAACTTCAGCGCCACAACCGTTTTCAGATAGCCCTCAATGCAAAGGCTCTAGACGCAAATATTGGTGTGAGAGCTAATTCAATCAAGGAAACCCTGCATGTTGGTGAAGGGCATATTGAAGAAGGATCAGCCGAGTGGTTCTTGTGGGAGAACAACTCCATTTGGCTCACTAACTTCACACACCATCAGGCTTCCAAGCAGCTCTCAAGGAAACTCAGTTTTCACACTCTATGCTTAGTGCCCTTCTAGTGCATTATCTAGGAATGAACCTGGTAGAGCATCCCACACAAACGAATGCTCCACATGCGGGTTTCACATGCCACCAACTCCACATTCACAGGCAACTTCAGCGCCACAGCCGTTTTCAGATAGCCCTCAATGCAAAGGCTCTAGACGCAAATATTGGTGTGAGAGCTAATTCAATCAAGGAAACACTGCATGTTGGTGAAGGGCATATTGAAGAAGGATCAGCAGAGTGGTTCTTGTGGGAGAACAACTCCATTTGGCTCACTAACTTCACACACCATCAGGCTTCCAAGCAGCTCTCAAGGAAACTCAGTTTTCACACTCTATGCTTAGTGCCCTTTGTATGGCTAGGACTGAAATGAATCTGGTAGAGCATCCCACACAAACGAATGCTCCACATGCGGGTTTCACATGCCACAAACTCCACATTCACAGGCAACTTCAGCGCCACAACCGTTTTCAGATATCCCTCAATGCAAAGGCTCCAGACGCAAATATTGGTGTGAGAGCTAATTCAATCAAGGAAACACTGCATGTTGGTGAAGGGCATATTGAAGAAGGATCAGCCGAGTGGTTCTTGTGGGAGAACAACTCCATTTGGCTCACTAACTTCACACACCATCAGGCTTCCAAGCAGCTCTCAAGGAAACTCAGTTTTCACACTCTATGCTTAGTGCCCTTTGAGTGCATTATCTAGGAATGAACCTGGTAGAGCATCCCACACAAACGAATGCTCCACATGCGGGTTTCACATGCCACCAACTCCACATTCACAGGCAACTTCAGCGCCACAGCCGTTTTCAGATAGCCCTCAATGCAAAGGCTCTAGACGCAAATATTGGTGTGAGAGCTAATTCAATCAAGGAAACACTGCATGTTGGTGAAGGGCATATTGAAGAAGGATCAGCAGAGTGGTTCTTGTGGGAGAACAACTCCATTTGGCTCACTAACTTCACACACCATCAGGCTTCCAAGCAGCTCTCAAGGAAACTCAGTTTTCACACTCTATGCTTAGTGCCCTTTGTATGGCTAGGACTGAAATGAATCTGGTAGAGCATCCCACACAAACGAATGCTCCACATGCGGGTTTCACATGCCACCAACTCCACATTCACAGGCAACTTCAGCGCCACAGCCGTTTTCAGATAGCCCTCAATGCAAAGGCTCTAGACGCAAATATTGGTGTGAGAGCTAATTCAATCAAGGAAACACTGCATGTTGGTGAAGGGCATATTGAAGAAGGATCAGCCGAGTGGTTCTTGTGGGAGAACAACTCCATTTGGCTCACTAACTTCACACACCATCAGGCTTCCAAGCAGCTCTCAAGGAAACTCAGTTTTCACACTCTATGCTTAGTGCTCTTTGTGTGCCTAGGACTGAAATGAAGCTTGGTCAGCATCCCACACAAACCAATGCTCCACATGCGGGTTTCACATGCCACCAACTCCACATTGACAGGCAACTTCAGCGCCACAGCCGTTTTCAGATAGCCCTCAATGCAAAGGCTCTAGACGCAAATATTGGTGTGAGAGCTAATTCAATCAAGGAAACACTGCATGTTGGTGAAGGGCATATTGAAGAAGGATCAGCCGAGTGGTTCTTGTGGGAGAACAACTCCATTTGGCTCACTAACTTCACACACCATCAGGCTTCCAAGCAGCTCTCAAGGAAACTCAGTTTTCACACTCTATGCTTAGTGCCCTTTGAGTGCATTATCTAGGAATGAACCTGGTAGAGCATCCCACACAAACGAATGCTCCACATGCGGGTTTCACATGCCACCAACTCCACATTCACAGGCAACTTCAGCGCCACAGCTGTTTTCAGATAGCCCTCAATGCAAAGGCTCTAGACGCAAATATTGGTGTGAGAGCTAATTCAATCAAGGAAACCCTGCATGTTGGTGAAGGGCATATTGAAGAAGGATCAGCCGAGTGGTTCTTGTGGGAGAACAACTCCATTTGGCTCACTAACTTCACACACCATCAGGCTTCCAAGCAGCTCTCAAGGAAACTCAGTTTTCACACTCTATGCTTAGTGCCCTTTGAGTGCATTATCTAGGAATGAACCTGGTAGAGCATCCCACACAAACGAATGCTCCACATGCGGGTTTCACATGCCACCAACTCCACATTCACAGGCAACTTCAGCGCCACAGCCGTTTTCAGATAGCCCTCAATGCAAAGGCTCTAGACGCAAATATTGGTGTGAGAGCTAATTCAATCAAGGAAACACTGCATGTTGGTGAAGGGCATATTGAAGAAGGATCAGCCGAGTGGTTCTTGTGGGAGAACAACTCCATTTGGCTCACTAACGTCACACACCATCAGGCTTCCAAGCAGCTCTCAAGGAAACTCAGTTTTCACACTCTATGCTTAGTGCTCTTTGTGTGCCTAGGACTGAAATGAAGCTTGGTCAGCATCCCACACAAACGAATGCTCCACATGCGGGTTTCACATGCCACCAACTCCGCATTCACAGGCAACTTCAGCGCCACAGCTGTTTTCAGATAGCCCTCAATGCAAAGGCTCTAGACGCAAATATTGGTGTGAGAGCTAATTCAATCAAGGAAACCCTGCATGTTGGTGAAGGGCATATTGAAGAAGGATCAGCCGAGTGGTTCTTGTGGGAGAACAACTCCATTTGGCTCACTAACTTCACACACCATCAGGCTTCCAAGCAGCTCTCAAGGAAACTCAGTTTTCACACTCTATGCTTAGTGCCCTTCTAGTGCATTATCTAGGAATGAACCTGGTAGAGCATCCCACACAAACGAATGCTCCACATGCGGGTTTCACATGCCACCAACTCCACATTCACAGGCAACTTCAGCGCCACAGCCGTTTTCAGATAGCCCTCAATGCAAAGGCTCTAGACGCAAATATTGGTGTGAGAGCTAATTCAATCAAGGAAACACTGCATGTTGGTGAAGGGCATATTGAAGAAGGATCAGCAGAGTGGTTCTTGTGGGAGAACAACTCCATTTGGCTCACTAACTTCACACACCATCAGGCTTCCAAGCAGCTCTCAAGGAAACTCAGTTTTCACACTCTATGCTTAGTGCCCTTTGTATGGCTAGGACTGAAATGAATCTGGTAGAGCATCCCACACAAACGAATGCTCCACATGCGGGTTTCACATGCCACAAACTCCACATTCACAGGCAACTTCAGCGCCACAACCGTTTTCAGATATCCCTCAATGCAAAGGCTCCAGACGCAAATATTGGTGTGAGAGCTAATTCAATCAAGGAAACACTGCATGTTGGTGAAGGGCATATTGAAGAAGGATCAGCCGAGTGGTTCTTGTGGGAGAACAACTCCATTTGGCTCACTAACTTCACACACCATCAGGCTTCCAAGCAGCTCTCAAGGAAACGCAGTTTTCACACTCTATGCTTAGTGCCCTTTGAGTGCATTATCTAGGAATGAACCTGGTAGAGCATCCCACACAAACGAATGCTCCACATGCGGGTTTCACATGCCACCAACTCCACATTCACAGGCAACTTCAGCGCCACAGCCGTTTTCAGATAGCCCTCAATGCAAAGGCTCTAGACGCAAATATTGGTGTGAGAGCTAATTCAATCAAGGAAACACTGCATGTTGGTGAAGGGCATATTGAAGAAGGATCAGCAGAGTGGTTCTTGTGGGAGAACAACTCCATTTGGCTCACTAACTTCACACACCATCAGGCTTCCAAGCAGCTCTCAAGGAAACTCAGTTTTCACACTCTATGCTTAGTGCCCTTCTAGTGGCTAGGACTGAAATGAATCTGGTAGAGCATCCCACACAAACGAATGCTCCACATGCGGGTTTCACATGCCACAAACTCCACATTCACAGGCAACTTCAGCGCCACAACCGTTTTCAGATATCCCTCAATGCAAAGGCTCCAGACGCAAATATTGGTGTGAGAGCTAATTCAATCAAGGAAACACTGCATGTTGGTGAAGGGCATATTGAAGAAGGATCAGCCGAGTGGTTCTTGTGGGAGAACAACTCCATTTGGCTCACTAACTTCACACACCATCAGGCTTCCAAGCAGCTCTCAAGGAAACGCAGTTTTCACACTCTATGCTTAGTGCCCTTTGAGTGCATTATCTAGGAATGAACCTGGTAGAGCATCCCACACAAACGAATGCTCCACATGTGGGTTTCACATGCCACCAACTCCACATTCACAGGCAACTTCAGCGCCACAGCCGTTTTCAGATAGCCCTCAATGCAAAGGCTCTAGACGCAAATATTGGTGTGAGAGCTAATTCAATCAAGGAAACACTGCATGTTGGTGAAGGGCATATTGAAGAAGGATCAGCCGAGTGGTTCTTGTGGGAGAACAACTCCATTTGGCTCACTAACTTCACACACCATCAGGCTTCCAAGCAGCTCTCAAGGAAACTCAGTTTTCACACTCTATGCTTAGTGCCCTTTGTATGGCTAGGACTGAAATGAACCTGGTAGAGCATCCCACACAAACGAATGCTCCACATGCGGGTTTCACATGCCACCAACTCCACATTCACAGGCAACTTCAGCGCCACAGCCGTTTTCAGATAGCCCTCAATGCAAAGGCTCTAGACGCAAATATTGGTGTGAGAGCTAATTCAATCAAGGAAACACTGCATGTTGGTGAAGGGCATATTGAAGAAAGATCAGCCGAGTGGTTCTTGTGGGAGAACAACTCCATTTGGCTCACTAACTTCACACACCATCAGGCTTCCAAGCAGCTCTCAAGGAAACTCAGTTTTCACACTCTATGCTTAGTGCTCTTTGTGTGCCTAGGACTGAAATGAATCTTGGTCAGCATCCCACACAAACGAATGCTCCACATGCGGGTTTCACATGCCACCAACTCCACATTCACAGGCAACTTCAGCGCCACAGCCGTTTTCAGATAGCCCTCAATGCAAAGGCTCTAGACGCAAATATTGGTGTGAGAGCTAATTCAATCAAGGAAACACTGCATGTTGGTGAAGGGCATATTGAAGAAGGATCAGCCGAGTGGTTCCTGTGGGAGAACAACTCCATTTGGCTCACTAACTTCACACACCATCAGGCTTCCAAGCAGCTCTCAAGGAAACTCAGTTTTCACACTCTATGCTTAGTGCCCTTTGAGTGCATTATCTAGGAATGAACCTGGTAGAGCATCCCACACAAACGAATGCTCCACATGCGGGTTTCACATGCCACCAACTCCACATTCACAGGCAACTTCAGCGCCACAGCCGTTTTCAGATAGCCCTCAATGCAAAGGCTCTAGACGCAAATATTGGTGTGAGAGCTAATTCAATCAAGGAAACACTGCATGTTGGTGAAGGGCATATTGAAGAAAGATCAGCCGAGTGGTTCTTTTGGGAGAACAACTCCATTTGGCTCACTAACTTCACACACCATCAGGCTTCCAAGCAGCTCTCAAGGAAACTCAGTTTTCACACTCTATGCTTAGTGCTATTTGTGTGCCTAGGACTGAAATGAATCTTGGTCAGCATCCCACACAAACGAATGCTCCACATGCGGGTTTCACATGCCACCAACTCCACATTCACAGGCAACTTCAGCGCCACAGCCGTTTTCAGATAGCCCTCAATGCAAAGGCTCCAGACGCAAATATTGGTGTGAGAGCTAATTCAATCAAGGAAACACTGCATGTTGGTGAAGGGCATATTGAAGAAGGATCAGCCGAGTGGTTCTTGTGGGAGAACAACTCCATTTGGCTCACTAACTTCACACACCATCAGGCTTCCAAGCAGCTCTCAAGGAAACGCAGTTTTCACACTCTATGCTTAGTGCCCTTTGAGTGCATTATCTAGGAATGAACCTGGTAGAGCATCCCACACAAACGAATGCTCCACATGTGGGTTTCACATGCCACCAACTCCACATTCACAGGCAACTTCAGCGCCACAGCCGTTTTCAGATAGCCCTCAATGCAAAGGCTCTAGACGCAAATATTGGTGTGAGAGCTAATTCAATCAAGGAAACACTGCATGTTGGTGAAGGGCATATTGAAGAAGGATCAGCCGAGTGGTTCTTGTGGGAGAACAACTCCATTTGGCTCACTAACTTCACACACCATCAGGCTTCCAAGCAGCTCTCAAGGAAACTCAGTTTTCACACTCTATGCTTAGTGCCCTTTGTATGGCCTGGACTGAAATGAACCTGGTAGAGCATCCCACACAAACGAATGCTCCACATGCGGGTTTCACATGCCACCAACTCCACATTCACAGGCAACTTCAGCGCCACAGCCGTTTTCAGATAGCCCTCAATGCAAAGGCTCTAGACGCAAATATTGGTGTGAGAGCTAATTCAATCAAGGAAACACTGCATGTTGGTGAAGGGCATATTGAAGAAAGATCAGCCGAGTGGTTCTTGTGGGACAACAACTCCATTTGGCTCACTAACTTCACACACCATCAGGCTTCCAAGCAGCTCTCAAGGAAACTCAGTTTTCACACTCTATGCTTAGTGCTCTTTGTGTGCCTAGGACTGAAATGAATCTTGGTCAGCATCCCACACAAACGAATGCTCCACATGCGGGTTTCACATGCCACCAACTCCACATTCACAGGCAACTTCAGCGCCACAGCCGTTTTCAGATAGCCCTCAATGCAAAGGCTCTAGACGCAAATATTGGTGTGAGAGCTAATTCAATCAAGGAAACACTGCATGTTGGTGAAGGGCATATTGAAGAAGGATCAGCCGAGTGGTTCCTGTGGGAGAACAACTCCATTTGGCTCACTAACTTCACACACCATCAGGCTTCCAAGCAGCTCTCAAGGAAACTCAGTTTTCACACTCTATGCTTAGTGCCCTTTGAGTGCATTATCTAGGAATGAACCTGGTAGAGCATCCCACACAAACGAATGCTCCACATGCGGGTTTCACATGCCACCAACTCCACATTCACAGGCAACTTCAGCGCCACAGCCGTTTTCAGATAGCCCTCAATGCAAAGGCTCTAGACGCAAATATTGGTGTGAGAGCTAATTCAATCAAGGAAACACTGCATGTTGGTGAAGGGCATATTGAAGAAAGATCAGCCGAGTGGTTCTTGTGGGAGAACAACTCCATTTGGCTCACTAACTTCACACACCATCAGGCTTCCAAGCAGCTCTCAAGGAAACTCAGTTTTCACACTCTATGCTTAGTGCTCTTTGTGTGCCTAGGACTGAAATGAATCTTGGTCAGCATCCCACACAAACGAATGCTCCACATGCGGGTTTCACATGCCACCAACTCCACATTCACAGGCAACTTCAGCGCCACAGCCGTTTTCAGATAGCCCTCAATGCAAAGGCTCTAGACGCAAATATTGGTGTGAGAGCTAATTCAATCAAGGAAACACTGCATGTTGGTGAAGGGCATATTGAAGAAGGATCAGCCGAGTGGTTCTTGTGGGAGAACAACTCCATTTGGCTCACTAACTTCACACACCATCAGGCTTCCAAGCAGCTCTCAAGGAAACTCAGTTTTCACACTCTATGCTTAGTGCCCTTTGAGTGCATTATCTAGGAATGAACCTGGTAGAGCATCCCACACAAACGAATGCTCCACATGCGGGTTTCACATGCCACCAACTCCACATTCACAGGCAACTTCAGCGCCACAGCCGTTTTCAGATAGCCCTCAATGCAAAGGCTCTAGACGCAAATATTGGTGTGAGAGCTAATTCAATCAAGGAAACACTGCATGTTGGTGAAGGGCATATTGAAGAAGGATCAGCCGAGTGGTTCTTGTGGGAGAACAACTCCATTTGGCTCACTAACTTCACAAACCATCAGGCTTCCAAGCAGCTCTCAAGGAAACTCAGTTTTCACACTCTATGCTTAGTGCCCTTTGTATGGCTAGGACTGAAATGAACCTGGTAGAGCATCCCACACAAACGAATGCTCCACATGCGGATTTCACATGCCACCAACTCCACATTCACAGGCAACTTCAGCGCCACAGCCGTTTTCAGATAGCCCTCAATTCAAAGGATCTAGACGCAAATATTGGTGTGAGAGCTAATTCAATCAAGAAAACACTGCATGTTGGTGAAGGGCATAATGAAGAAGGATCAGCCGAGTGGTTCTTGTGGGAGAACAACTCCATTTGGCTCACTAACTTCACACACCATCAGGCTTCCAAGCAGCTCTCAAGGAAACTCAGTTTTCACACTCTGTGCTTAGTGCCCTTCTAGTGCCTAGGACTGAAATGAAGCTTGGAAAGCATCCCACATAAACGAATGCTCCACATGCGGGTTTCACATGCCACCAACTCCACATTCACAGGCAACTTCAGCGCCACAGCCGTTTTCAGATAGCCCTCAATGCAAAGGCTCTAGACGCAAATATTGGTGTGAGAGCTAATTCAATCCAGGAAACACTGCATGTTGGTGAAGGGCATATTGAAGAAGGATCAGCAGAGTGGTTCTTGTGGGAGAACAACTCCATTTGGCTCACTAACTTCACACACCATCAGGCTTCCAAGCAGCTCTCAAGGAAACTCAGTTTTCACACTCTATGCTTAGGGCTCTTTGTGTGCCTAGGACTGAAATGAATCTTGGTCAGCATCCCACACAAACGAATGCTCCACATGCGAGTTTCACATGCCACCAACTCCACATTCACAGGCAACTTCAGCGCCACAGCCGTTTTCAGATAGCCCTCAATGCAAAGGCTCTAGACGCAAATATTGGTGTGAGAGCTAATTCAATCAAGGAAGCACTGCATGTTGGTGAAGGGCATATTGAAGAAGGATCAGCCGAGTGGTTCTTGTGGGAGAACAACTCCATTTGGCTCACTAACTTCACACACCATCAGGCTTCCAAGCAGCTATCAAGGAAACGCAGTTTTCACACTCTATGCTTAGTGCCCTTTGAGTGCCTAGGACTGAAATGAAGCTTGGAGAGCATCCCACACAAACGAATGCTCCACATGCGGGTTTCACATGCCACCAACTCCACATTCACAGGCAACTTCAGCGCCACAGCCGTTTTCAGATAGCCCTCAATGCAAAGGCTCTAGACGCAAATATTGGTGTGAGAGCTAATTCAATCAAGGAAACACTGCATGTTGGTGAAGGGCATATTGAAGAAGGATCAGCCGAGTGGTTCCTGTGGGAGAACAACTCCATTTGGCTCACTAACTTCACACACCATCAGGCTTCCAAGCAGCTCTCAAGGAAACTCAGTTTTCACACTCTATGCTTAGTGCCCTTTGAGTGCATTATCTAGGAATGAACCTGGTAGAGCATCCCACACAAACGAATGCTCCACATGCGGGTTTCACATGCCACCAACTCCACATTCACAGGCAACTTCAGCGCCACAGCCGTTTTCAGATAGCCCTCAATGCAAAGGCTCTAGACGCAAATATTGGTGTGAGAGCTAATTCAATCAAGGAAACACTGCATGTTGGTGAAGGGCATGTTGAAGAAGGATCAGCCGAGTGGTTCTTGTGGGAGAACAACTCCATTTGGCTCACTAACTTCACACACCATCAGGCTTCCAAGCAGCTCTCAAGGAAACTCAGTTTTCACACTCTATGCTTAGGGCTCTTTGTGTGCCTAGGACTGAAATAAATCTTGGTCAGCATCCCACACAAACGAATGCTCCACATGCGAGTTTCACATGCCACAAACTCCACATTCACAGGCAACTTCAGCGCCACAGCCGTTTTCAGATAGCCCTCAATGCAAAGGCTCTAGACGCAAATATTGGTGTGAGAGCTAATTCAATCAAGGAAACACTGCATGTTGGTGAAGGGCATATTGAAGAAGGATCAGCCGAGTGGTTCTTGTGGGAGAACAACTCCATTTGGCTCACTAACTTCACACACCATCAGGCTTCCAAGCACCTCTCAAGGAAACTCAGTTTTCACACTCTATGCTTAGTGCCTTTTGTATGGCTAGGACTGAAATGAACCTGGTAGAGCATCCCACACAAACGAATGCTCCACATGCGGATTTCACATGCCACCAACTCCACATTCACAGGCAACTTCAGCGCCACAGCCGTTTTCAGATAGCCCTCAATTCAAAGGATCTAGACGCAAATATTGGTGTGAGAGCTAATTCAATCAAGAAAACACTGCATGTTGGTGAAGGGCATATTGAAGAAGGATCAGCCGAGTGGTTCTTGTGGGAGAACAACTCCATTTGGCTCACTAACTTCACACACCATCAGGCTTCCAAGCAGCTCTCAAGGAAACTCAGTTTTCACACTCTATGCTTAGTGCCCTTCTAGTGCCTAGGACTGAAATGAAGCTTGGAGAGCATCCCACATAAACGAATGCTCCACATGCGGGTTTCACATGCCACCAACTCCACATTCACAGGCAACTTCAGCGCCACAGCCGTTTTCAGATAGCCCTCAATGCAAAGGCTCTAGACGCAAATATTGATGTGAGAGCTAATTCAATCAAGGAAACACTGCATGTTGGTGAAGGGCATATTGAAGAAGGATCAGCCGAGTGGTTCTTGTGGGAGAACAACTCCATTTGGCTCACTAACTTCACACACCATCAGGCTTCCAAGCAGCTCTCAAGGAAACTCAGTTTTCACACTCTATGCTTAGTGCCCTTTGAGTGCATTATCTAGGAATGAACCTGGTAGAGCATCCCACAGAAACGAATGCTCCACATGCGGGTTTCACATGCCACCAACTCCACATTCACAGGCAACTTCAGCGCCACAGCCGTTTTCAGATAGCCCTCAATGCAAAGGCTCTAGACGCAAATATTGGTGTGAGAGCTAATTCAATCAAGGAAACACTGCATGTTGGTGAAGGGCATATTGAAGAAGGATCAGCCGAGTGGTTCTTGTGGGAGAACAACTCCATTTGGCTCACTAACTTCACACACCATCAGGCTTCCAAGCAGCTCTCAAGGAAACTCAGTTTTCACACTCTATGCTTAGTGCCCTTCTAGTGCCTAGGACTGAAATGAAGCTTGGAGAGCATCCCACATAAACGAATGCTCCACATGCGGGTTTCACATGCCACCAACTCCACATTCACAGGCAACTTCAGCGCCACAGCCGTTTTCAGATAGCCCTCAATGCAAAGGCCTTAGACGCAAATATTGGTGTGAGAGCTAATTCAATCAAGGAAACACTGCATGTTGGTGAAGGGCATATTGAAGAAGGATCAGCCGAGTGGTTCTTGTGGGAGAACAACTCCATTTGGCTCACTAACTTCACACACCATCAGGCTTCCAAGCAGCTCTCAAGGAAACGCAGTTTTCACACTCTATGCTTAGTGCCCTTTGAGTGCATTATCTAGGAATGAACCTGGTAGAGCATCCCACACAAACGAATGCTCCACATGCGGGTTTCACATGCCACCAACTCCACATTCACAGGCAACTTCAGCGCCACAGCCGTTTTCAGATAGCCCTCAATGCAAAGGCTCTAGACGCAAATATTGGTGTGAGAGCTAATTCAATCAAGGAAACCCTGCATGTTGGTGAAGGGCATATTGAAGAAGGATCAGCCGAGTGGTTCTTGTGGGAGAACAACTCCATTTGGCTCACTAACTTCACACACCATCAGGCTTCCAAGCAGCTCTCAAGGAAACTCAGTTTTCACACTCTATGCTTAGTGCCCTTTGAGTGCATTATCTAGGAATGAACCTGGTAGAGCATCCCACACAAACGAATGCTCCACATGCGGGTTTCACATGCCACCAACTCCACATTCACAGGCAACTTCAGCGCCACAGCCGTTTTCAGATAGCCCTCAATGCAAAGGCTCTAGACGCGAATATTGGTGTGAGAGCTAATTCAATCAAGGAAACACTGCATGTTGGTGAAGGGCATATTGAAGAAGGATCAGCCGAGTGGTTCTTGTGGGAGAACAACTCCATTTGGCTCACTAACTTCACACACCATCAGGCTTCCAAGCAGCTCTCAAGGAAACTCAGTTTTCACACTCTATGCTTAGGGCTCTTAGTGTGCCTAGGACTGAAATGAATCTTGGTCAGCATCCCACACAAACGAATGCTCCACATGCGGGTTTCACATGCCACCAACTCCACATTCACAGGCAACTTCAGCGCCACAGCCGTTTTCAGATAGCCCTCAATTCAAAGGATCTAGACGCAAATATTGGTGTGAGAGCTAATTCAATCAAAAAAACACTGCATGTTGGTGAAGGGCATATTGAAGAAGGATCAGCCGAGTGGTTCTTGTGGGAGAACAACTCCATTTGGCTCACTAACTTCACACACCATCAGGCTTCCAAGCAGCTCTCAAGGAAACTCAGTTTTCACACTCTATGCTTAGTGCCCTTCTAGTGCCTAGGACTGAAATGAAGCTTGGAGAGCATCCCACATAAACGAATGCTCCACATGCGGGTTTCACATGCCACCAACTCCACATTCACATGCAACTTCAGCGCCACAGCCTTTTTCAGATAGCACTCAATGCAAAGGCTCTAGACGCGAATATTGGTGTGAGAGCTAATTCAATCAAGGAAACACTGCATGTTGGTGAAGGGCATATTGAAGAAGGATCAGCCGAGTGGTTCTTGTGGGAGAACAACTCCATTTGGCTCACTAACTTCACACACCATCAGGCTTCCAAGCAGCTCTCAAGGAAACTCAGTTTTCACACTCTATGCTTAGGGCTCTTAGTGTGCCTAGGACTGAAATGAATCTTGGTCAGCATCCCACACAAACGAATGCTCCACATGCGGGTT
Organism: Ochotona princeps; assembly: GCF_030435755.1. Lineage (NCBI taxonomy): Eukaryota > Metazoa > Chordata > Mammalia > Lagomorpha > Ochotonidae > Ochotona > Ochotona princeps. The sequence continues at coordinate 54,487 of NW_026700470.1, read as the reverse complement.
TCACATGCCACCAACTCCACATTCACAGGCAACTTCAGCGCCACAGCCGTTTTCAGATAGCCCTCAATGCAAAGGCTCTAGACGCAAATATTGGTGTGAGAGCTAATTCAATCAAAAAAACACTGCATGTTGGTGAAGTGCATATTGAAGAAGGATCAGCCGAGTGGTTCTTGTGGGAGAACAACTCCATTTGGCTCACTAACTTCACACACCATCAGGCTTCCAAGCAGCTCTCAAGGAAACTCAGTTTTCACACTCTATGCTTAGTGCCCTTCTAGTGCCTAGGACTGAAATGAAGCTTGGAGAGCATCCCACATAAACGAATGCTCCACATGCGGGTTTCACATGCCACCAACTCCACATTCACATGCAACTTCAACGCCACAGCCTTTTTCAGATAGCACTCAATGCAAAGGCTCTAGACGCAAATATTGGTGTGAGAGCTAATTCAATCAAGGAAACACTGCATGTTGGTGAAGGGCATATTGACGAAGAATCAGCCGAGTGGATCTTGTGGGAGAACAACTCCATTTGGCTCACTAACTTCACACACCATCAGGCTTCCAAGCAGCTCTCAAGGAAACTCAGTTTTCACACTCTATGCTTAGTGCTCTTTGTGTGCCTAGGACTGAAATGAAGCTTGGTCAGCATCCCACACAAACGAATGCTCCACATGCGGGTTTAACATGCCACCAACTCCACATTCACAGGCAACTTCAACGCCACAGCCGTTTTCAGATAGCCCTCAATGCAAAGGCTCTAGACGCAAATATTGGTGTGAGAGCTAATTCAATCAAGGAAACACTGCATGTTGGTGAAGGGCATATTGAAGAAGGATCAGCCGAGTGGTTCTTGTGGGAGAACAACTCCATTTGGCTCACTAACTTCACACACCATCAGGCTTCCAAGCAGCTCTCAAGGAAACTCAGTTTTCACACTCTATGTTTAATGCCCTTTGAGTGCATTATCTAGGAATGAACCTGGTAGAGCATCCCACACAAACGAATGCTCCACATGCGGGTTTCACATGCCACCAACTCCACATTCACAGGCAACTTCAGCGCCACAGCCGTTTTCAGATAGCCCTCAATGCAAAGGCTCTAGACGCAAATATTGGTGTGAGAGCTAATTCAATCAAGGAAACACTGCATGTTGGTGAAGGGCATATTGAAGAAGGATCAGCCGAGTGGTTCTTGTGGGAGAACAACTCCATTTGGCTCACTAACTTCACACACCATCAGGCTTCCAAGCAGCTCTCACGGAAACTCAGTTTTCACACTCTATGCTTAGTGCCCTTTGAGTGCATTATCTAGGAATGAACCTGGTAGAGCATCCCACACAAACGAATGCTCCACATGCGGGTTTCACATGCCACCAACTCCACATTTACAGGCAACTTCAGCGCCACAGCCGTTTTCAGATAGCCCTCAATGCAATGGCTCTAGACGCGAATATTGGTGTGAGAGCTAATTCAATCAAGGAAACACTGCATGTTGGTGAAGGGCATATTGAAGAAGGATCAGCCGAGTGGTTCTTGTGGGAGAACAACTCCATTTGGCTCACTAACTTCACACACCATCAGGCTTCCAAGCAGCTCTCAAGGAAACTCAGTTTTCACACTCTATGCTTAGGGCTCTTAGTGTGCCTAGGACTGAAATGAATCTTGGTCAGCATCCCACACAAACGAATGCTCCACATGCGGGTTTCACATGCCACCAACTCCACATTCACAGGCAACTTCAGCGCCACAGCCGTTTTCAGAAAGCCCTCAATTCAAAGGATCTAGACGCAAATATTGGTTTGAGAGCTAATTCAATCAAGGAAACACTGCATGTTGGTGAAGGGCATATTGAAGAAGGATCAGCCGAGTGGTTCTTGTGGGAGAACAACTCCATTTGGCTCACTAACTTCACACACCATCAGGCTTCCAAGCAGCTCTCAAGGAAACTCAGTTTTCACACTCTATGTTTAATGCCCTTTGAGTGCATTATCTAGGAATGAACCTGGTAGAGCATCCCACACAAACGAATGCTCCACATGCGGGTTTCACATGCCACCAACTCCACATTCACAGGCAACTTCAGCGCCACAGCCGTTTTCAGATAGCCCTCAATGCAAAGGCTCTAGACGCAAATATTGGTGTGAGAGCTAATTCAATCAAGGAAACACTGCATGTTGGTGAAGGGCATATTGAAGAAGGATCAGCCGAGTGGTTCTTGTGGGAGAACAACTCCATTTGGCTCACTAACTTCACACACCATCAGGCTTCCAAGCAGCTCTCAAGGAAACTCAATTTTCACACTCTATGCTTAGTGCCCTTCTAGTGCCTAGGACTGAAATGAAGCTTGGAGAGCATCCCACATAAACGAATGCTCCACATGCGGGTTTCACATGCCACCAACTCCACATTCACAGGCAACTTCAGCGCCACAGCCGTTTTCAGATAGCCCTCAATGCAAAGGCTCTAGACGCAAATATTGGTGTGAGAGCTAATTCAATCAAGGAAACACTGCATGTTGGTGAAGGGCATATTGAAGAAGGATCAGCCGAGTGGTTCTTGTGGGAGAACAACTCCATTTGGCTCACTAACTTCACACACCATCAGGCTTCCAAGCAGCTCTCAAGGAAATTCAGTTTTCACACTCTATGCTTAGTCCCCTTTGTATGGCTAGGACTGAAATGAAGCCTGGTAGAGCATCCCACACAAACGAATGCTCCACATGCGGGTTTCACATGCCACCAACTCCACATTCACAGGCAACTTCAGCGCCACAGCCGTTTTCAGATTGCCCTCAATGCAAAGGCTCTAGACGCAAATATTGGTGTGAGAGCTAATTCAATCAAGGAAACACTGCATGTTGGTGAAGGGCATATTGAAGAAGGATCAGCCGAGTGGTTCTTGTGGGAGAACAACTCCATTTGGCTCACTAACTTCACACACCATCAGGCTTCCAAGCAGCTCTCACGGAAACTCAGTTTTCACACTCTATGCTTAGTGCCCTTTGAGTGCATTATCTAGGAATGAACCTGGTAGAGCATCCCACACAAACGAATGCTCCACATGCGGGTTTCACATGCCACCATCGCCACATTCACAGGCAACTTCAGCGCCACAGCCGTTTTCAGATAGCCCTCAATGCAAAGGCTCTAGACGCAAATATTGGTGTGAGAGCTAATTCAATCAAGGAAACACTGCATGTTGGTGAAGGGCATATTGAAGAAGGATCAGCCGAGTGGTTCTTGTGGGAGAACAACTCCATTTGGCTCACTAACTTCACACACCATCAGGCTTCCAAGCAGCTCTCAAGGAAACTCAGTTTTCACACTCTATGCTTAGTGCCCTTTGAGTGCCTAGGACTGAAATGAACCTGGTAAAGCATCCCACAGAAACGAATGCTCCACATGCGGGTTTCACATGCCACTAACTCCACATTCACAGGCAACTTCAGCGCCACAGCCGTTTTCAGATAGCCCTCAATTCAAAGGCTCTAGACGCAAATATTGGTGTGAGAGCTAATTCAATCAAGGAAACACTGCATGTTGGTGAAGGGCATATTGAAGAAGGATCAGCCGAGTGGTTCTTGTGGGAGAACAACTCCATTTGGCTCACTAACTTCACACACCATCAGGCTTCCAAGCAGCTCTCAAGGAAACTCAGTTTTCACACTCTATGTTTTGTGCCCTTTGAATGCATTATCTAGGAATGAACCTGGTAGAGCATCCCACACAAACGAATGCTCCACATGCGGGTTTCACATGCCACCAACTCCACATTCACAGGCAACTTCAGCGCCACAGCCGTTTTCAGATAGCCCTCAATGCAAAGGCTCTAGACGCAAATATTGGTGTGAGAGCTAATTCAATCAAGGAAACACTGCATGTTGGTGAAGGGCATATTGAAGAAGGATCAGCCGAGTGGTTCTTGTGGGAGAACAACTCCATTTGGCTCACTAACTTCACACACCATCAGGCTTCCAAGCAGCTCTCAAGGAAACTCAGTTTTCACACTCTATGCTTAGTGCCCTTTGAGTGCATTATCTAGGAATGAACCTGGTAGAGCGTCCCACACAAACGAATGCTCCACATGCTGGTTTCACATGCCACCAACTCCACATTCACAGGCAACTTCAGCGCCACAGCCGTTTTCAGACAGCCCTCAATGCAAAGGCTCTAGACGCAAATATTGGTGTGAGAGCTAATTCAATCAAGGAAACACTGCATGTTGGTGAAGGGCATATTGAAGAAGGATCAGCCGAGTGGTTCTTGTGGGAGAACAACTCCATTTGGCTCACTAACTTCACACACCATCAGGCTTCCAAGCAGCTCTCAAGGAAACTCAGTTTTCACACTCTATGCTTAGTGCCCTTTGTATGGCTAGGACTGAAATGAACCTGGTAGAGCATCCCACACAAACGAATGCTCCACATGCGGGTTTCACATGCCACCAACTCCACATTCACAGGCAACTTCAGCGCCACAGCCATTTTCAGATAGCCCTCAATGCAAAGGCTCTAGACGCAAATATTGGTGTGAGAGCTAATTCAATCAAGGAAACACTGCATGTTGGTGAAGGGCATATTGAAGAAGGATCAGCCGAGTGGTTCTTGTGGGAGAACAACTCCATTTGGCTCACTAACTTCACACACCATCAGGCTTCCAAGCAGCTCTCACGGAAACTCAGTTTTCACACTCTATGCTTAGTGCCCTTTGAGTGCATTATCTAGGAATGAACCTGGTAGAGCATCCCACACAAACGAATGCTCCACATGCGGGTTTCACATGCCACCATCGCCACATTCACAGGCAACTTCAGCGCCACAGCCGTTTTCAGATAGCCCTCAATGCAAAGGCTCTAGACGCAAATATTGGTGTGAGAGCTAATTCAATCAAGGAAACACTGCATGTTGGTGAAGGGCATATTGAAGAAGGATCAGCCGAGTGGTTCTTGTGGGAGAACAACTCCATTTGGCTCACTAACTTCACACACCATCAGGCTTCCAAGCAGCTCTCAAGGAAACTCAGTTTTCACACTCTATGCTTAGTGCCCTTTGAGTGCCTAGGACTGAAATGAACCTGGTAGAGCATCCCACAGAAATGAATGCTCCACATGCGGGTTTCACATGCCACTAACTCCACATTCACAGGCAACTTCAGCGCCACAGCCGTTTTCAGATAGCCCTCAATTCAAAGGCTCTAGACGCAAATATTGGTGTGAGAGCTAATTCAATCAAGGAAACACTGCATGTTGGTGAAGGGCATATTGAAGAAGGATCAGCCGAGTGGTTCTTGTGGGAGAACAACTCCATTTGGCTCACTAACTTCACACACCATCAGGCTTCCAAGCAGCTCTCAAGGAAACTCAGTTTTCACACTCTATGTTTTGTGCCCTTTGAATGCATTATCTAGGAATGAACCTGGTAGAGCATCCCACACAAACGAATGCTCCACATGCGGGTTTCACATGCCACCAACTCCACACTCACAGGCAACTTCAGCGCCACAGCCGTTTTCAGATAGCCCTCAATGCAAAGGCTCTAGACGCAAATATTGGTGTGAGAGCTAATTCAATCAAGGAAACACTGCATGTTGGTGAAGGGCATATTGAAGAAGGATCAGCCGAGTGGTTCTTGTGGGAGAACAACTCCATTTGGCTCACTAACTTCACACACCATCAGGCTTCCAAGCAGCTCTCAAGGAAACTCAGTTTTCACACTCTATGCTTAGTGCACTTTGAGTGCATTATCTAGGAATGAACCTGGTAGAGCGTCCCACACAAACGAATGCTCCACATGCTGGTTTCACATGCCACCAACTCCACATTCACAGGCAACTTCAGCGCCACAGCCATTTTCAGATAGCCCTCAATTCAAAGGCTCTAGACGCAAATATTGGTGTGAGAGCTAATTCAATCAAGGAAACACTGCATGTTGGTGAAGGGCATATTGAAGAAGGATCAGCCGAGTGGTTCTTGTGGGAGAACAACTCCATTTGGCTCACTAACTTCACACACCATCAGGCTTCCAAGCAGCTCTCAAGGAAACTCAGTTTTCACACTCTATGTTTTGTGCCCTTTGAATGCATTATCTAGGAATGAACCTGGTAGAGCATCCCACACAAACGAATGCTCCACATGCGGGTTTCACATGCCACCAACTCCACATTCACAGGCAACTTCAGCGCCACAGCCGTTTTCAGATAGCCCTCAATGCAAAGGCTCTAGACGCAAATATTGGTGTGAGAGCTACTTCAATCAAGGAAACACTGCATGTTGGTGAAGGGCATATTGAAGAAGGATCAGCCGAGTGGTTCTTGTGGGAGAACAACTCCATTTGGCTCACTAACTTCACACACCATCAGGCTTCCAAGCAGCTCTCAAGGAAACTCAGTTTTCACACTCTATGCTTAGGGCTCTTTGTGTGCCTAGGACTAAAATGAATCTTGGTCAGCATCCCACACAAACGAATGCTCCACATGCGGGTTTCACATGCCACCAACTCCACATTCACAGGCAACTTCAGCGCCACAGCCGTTTTCAGATAGCCCTCAATGCAAAGGCTCTAGACGCAAATATTGGTGTGAGAGCTAATTCAATCAAGGAAACACTGCATGTTGGTGAAGGGCATATTGAAGAAGGATCAGCCGAGTGGTTCTTGTGGGACAACAACTCCATTTGGCTCACTAACTTCACACACCATCAGGCTTCCAAGCAGCTCTCAAGGAAACTCAGTTTTCACACTCTATGCTTAGTGCCCTTTGAGTGCATTATCTAGGAATGAACCTGGTAGAGCATCCCACACAAACGAATGCTCCACATGCGGGTTTCACATGCCACCAACTCCACATTCACAGGCAACTTCAGCGCCACAGCCGTTTTCAGATAGCCCTCAATGCAAAGGCTCTAGACGCAAATATTGGTGTGAGAGCTAATTCAATCAAGGAAACACTGCATGTTGGTGAAGGGCATATTGAAGAAGGATCAGCCGAGTGGTTCTTGTGGGAGAACAACTCCATTTGGCTCACTAACTTCACACACCATCAGGCTTCCAAGCAGCTCTCAAGGAAACTCAGTTTTCACACTCTATGCTTAGGGCTCTTTGTGTGCAAAGGACTGAAATGAATCTTGGTCAGCATCCCACACAAACGAATGCTCCACATGCGGGTTTCACATGCCACAAACTCCACATTCACAGGCAACTTCAGCGCCACAGCCGTTTTCAGATAGCCCTCAATGCAAAGGCTCTAGACGCAAATATTGGTGTGAGAGCTAATTCAATCAAGGAAACACTGCATGTTGGTGAAGGGCATATTGAAGAAGGATCAGCCGAGTGGTTCTTGTGGGAGAACAACTCCATTTGGCTCACTAACTTCACACACCATCAGGCTTCCAAGCAGCTCTCAAGGAAACTCAGTTTTCACACTCTATGTTTTGTGCCCTTTGAATGCATTATCTAGGAATGAACCTGGTAGAGCATCCCACACAAACGAATGCTCCACATGCGGGTTTCACATGCCACCAACTCCACATTCACAGGCAACTTCAGCGCCACAGCCGTTTTCAGATAGCCCTCAATGCAAAGGCTCTAGACGCAAATATTGGTGTGAGAGCTACTTCAATCAAGGAAACACTGCATGTTGGTGAAGGGCATATTGAAGAAGGATCAGCCGAGTGGTTCTTGTGGGAGAACAACTCCATTTGGCTCACTAACTTCACACACCATCAGGCTTCCAAGCAGCTCTCAAGGAAACTCAGTTTTCACACTCTATGCTTAGGGCTCTTTGTGTGCCTAGGACTAAAATGAATCTTGGTAGAGCATCCCACACAAACGAATGCTCCACATGCGGGTTTCACATGCCACAAACTCCACATTCACAGGCAACTTCAGCGCCACAGCCGTTTTCAGATAGCCCTCAATGCAAAGGCTCTAGACGCAAATATTGGTGTGAGAGCTAATTCAATCAAGGAAACACTGCATGTTGGTGAAGGGCATATTGAAGAAGGATCAGCCGAGTGGTTCTTGTGGGAGAACAACTCCATTTGGCTCACTAACTTCACACACCATCAGGCTTCCAAGCAGCTCTCAAGGAAACTCAGTTTTCACACTCTATGCTTAGTGCCCTTTGAGTGCATTATCTAGGAATGAACCTGGTAGAGCATCCCACACAAACGAATGCTCCACATGCGGGTTTCACATGCCACCAACTCCACATTCACAGGCAACTTCAGCGCCACAGCCGTTTTCAGATAGCCCTCAATGCAAAGGCTCTAGACGCAAATATTGGTGTGAGAGCTAATTCAATCAAGGAAACACTGCATGTTGGTGAAGGGCATATTGAAGAAGGATCAGCCGAGTGGTTCTTGTGGGACAACAACTCCATTTGGCTCACTAACTTCACACACCATCAGGCTTCCAAGCAGCTCTCAAGGAAACTCAGTTTTCACACTCTATGCTTAGTGCCCTTTGAGTGCATTATCTAGGAATGAACCTGGTAGAGCATCCCACACAAACGAATGCTCCACATGCGGGTTTCACATGCCACCAACTCCACATTCACAGGCAACTTCAGCGCCACAGCCGTTTTCAGATTGCCCTCAATGCAAAGGCTCTAGACGCAAATATTGGTGTGAGAGCTAATTCAATCAAGGAAACACTGCATGTTGGTGAAGGGCATATTGAAGAAGGATCAGCCGAGTGGTTCTTGTGGGAGAACAACTCCATTTGGCTCACTAACTTCACACACCATCAGGCTTCCAAGCAGCTCTCAAGGAAACTCAGTTTTCACACTCTATGCTTAGGGCTCTTTGTGTGCAAAGGACTGAAATGAATCTTGGTCAGCATCCCACACAAACGAATGCTCCACATGCGGGTTTCACATGCCACAAACTCCACATTCACAGGCAACTTCAGCGCCACAGCCGTTTTCAGATAGCCCTCAATGCAAAGGCTCTAGACGCAAATATTGGTGTGAGAGCTAATTCAATCAAGGAAACACTGCATGTTGGTGAAGGGCATATTGAAGAAGGATCAGCCGAGTGGTTCTTGTGGGAGAACAACTCCATTTGGCTCACTAACTTCACACACCATCAGGCTTCCAAGCAGCTCTCAAGGAAACTCAGTTTTCACACTCTATGCTTAGGGCTCTTTGTGTGCCTAGGACTGAAATGAATCTTGGTCAGCATCCCACACAAACGAATGCTCCACATGCGGGTTTCACATGCCACCAACTCCACATTCACAGGCAACTTCAGCGCCACAGCCGTTTTCAGATAGCCCTCAATGCAAAGGCTCTAGACGCAAATATTGGTGTGAGAGCTAATTCAATCAAGGAAACACTGCATGTTGGTGAAGGGCATATTGAAGAAGGATCAGCAAAGTGGATCTTGTGGGAGAACAACTCCATTTGGCTCACTAACTTCACACACCATCAGGCTTCCAAGCAGCTCTCAAGGAAACTCAGTTTTCACACTCTATGCTTAGTGCCCTTTGAGTGCATTATCTAGGAATGAACCTGGTAGAGCATCCCACACAAACGAATGCTCCACATGCGGGTTTCACATGCCACCAACTCCACATTCACAGGCAACTTCAGCGCCACAGCCGTTTTCAGATAGCCCTCAATGCAAAGGCTCTAGACGCAAATATTGGTGTGAGAGCTAATTCAATCAAGGAAACACTGCATGTTGGTGAAGGGCATATTGAAGAAGGATCAGCCGAGTGGTTCTTGTGGGAGAACAACTCCATTTGGCTCACTAACTTCACACACCATCAGGCTTCCAAGCAGCTCTCAAGGAAACTCAGTTTTCACACTCTATGCTTAGTGCCCTTTGAGTGCATTATCTAGGAATGAACCTGGTAGAGCATCCCACAAAAACGAATGCTCCACATGCGGGTTTCACATGCCACCAACTCCACATTCACAGGCAACTTCAGCGCCACAGCCGTTTTCAGATAGCCCTCAATGCAAAGGCTCTAGACGCGAATATTGGTGTGAGAGCTAATTCAATCAAGGAAACACTGCATGTTGGTGAAGGGCATATTGAAGAAGGATCAGCCGAGTGGTTCTTGTGGGAGAACAACTCCATTTGGCTCACTAACTTCACACACCATCAGGCTTCCAAGCAGCTCTCAAGGAAACTCAGTTTTCACACTCTATGCTTAGGGCTCTTAGTGTGCCTAGGACTGAAATGAATCTTGGTCAGCATCCCACACAAACGAATGCTCCACATGCGGGTTTCACATGCCACCAACTCCACATTCACAGGCAACTTCAGCGCCACAGCCGTTTTCAGATAGCCCTCAATGCAAAGGCTCTAGACGCAAATATTGGTGTGAGAGCTAATTCAATCAAGGAAACACTGCATGTTGGTGAAGGGCATATTGAAGAAGGATCAGCCGAGTGGTTCTTGTGGGAGAACAACTCCATTTGGCTCACTAACTTCACACACCATCAGGCTTCCAAGCAGCTCTCAAGGAAACTCAGTTTTCACACTCTATGCTTAGTGCCCTTTGAGTGCATTATCTAGGAATGAACCTGGTAGAGCATCCCACAAAAACGAATGCTCCACATGCGGGTTTCACATGCCACCAACTCCACATTCACAGGCAACTTCAGCGCCACAGCCGTTTTCAGATAGCCCTCAATGCAAAGGCTCTAGACGCGAATATTGGTGTGAGAGCTAATTCAATCAAGGAAACACTGCATGTTGGTGAAGGGCATATTGAAGAAGGATCAGCCGAGTGGTTCTTGTGGGAGAACAACTCCATTTGCCTCACTAACTTCACACACCATCAGGCTTCCAAGCAGCTCTCAAGGAAACTCAGTTTTCACACTCTATGCTTAGGGCTCTTAGTGTGCCTAGGACTGAAATGAATCTTGGTCAGCATCCACAACAAACGAATGCTCCACATGCGGGTTTCACATGCCACCAACTCCACATTCACAGGCAACTTCAGCGCCACAGCCGTTTTCAGATAGCCCTCAATTCAAAGGCTCTAGACGCAAATATTGGTGTGAGAGCTAATTCAATCAAGAAAACACTGCATGTTGGTGAAGGGCATATTGAAGAAGGATCAGCCTAGTGGTTCTTGTGGGAGAACAACTCCATTTGGCTCACTAACTTCACACACCATCAGGCTTCCAAGCAGCTCTCAAGGAAACTCAGTTTTCACACTCTATGCTTAGTGCCCTTCTAGTGCCTAGGACTGAAATGAAGCTTGGAGAGCATCCCACATAAACGAATGCTCCACATGCGGGTTTCACATGCCACCAACTCCACATTCACAGGCAACTTCAGCGCCACAGCCGTTTTCAATAGCCCTCAATGCAAAGGCTCTAGACGCAAATATTGGTGTGAGAGCTAATTCAATCAAGGAAACACTGCATGTTGGTGAAGGGCATATTGAAGAAGGATCAGCCGAGTGGTTCTTGTGGGAGAACAACTCCATTTGGCTCACTAACTTCACACACCATCAGGCTTCCAAGCAGCTCTCAAGGAAACTCAGTTTTCACACTCTATGCTTAGTCCCCTTTGAGTGCATTATCTAGGAATGAACCTGGTAGAGCATCCCACAGAAACGAATGCTCCACATGCGGGTTTCACATGCCACCAACTCCACATTCACAGGCAACTTCAGCGCCACAGCCGTTTTCAGATAGCCCTCAATGCAAAGGCTCTAGACGCAAATATTGGTGTGAGAGCTAATTCAATCAAGGAAACACTGCATGTTGGTGAAGGGCATATTGAAGAAGGATCAGCCGAGTGGTTCTTGTGGGAGAACAACTCCATTTGGCTCACTAACTTCACACACCATCAGGCTTCCAAGCAGCTCTTAAGGAAAATCAGTTTTCACACTCTATGCTTAGTGCCCTTTGAGTGCATTATCTAGGAATGAACCTGGTAGAGCATCCCACACAAACGAATGCTCCACATGCGGGTTTCACATGCCACCAACTCCACATTCACAGGCAACTTCAGCGCCACAGCCGTTTTCAGATAGCCCTCAATGCAAAGGCTCTAGACGCAAATATTGGTGTGAGAGCTAATTCAATCAAGGAAACACTGCATGTTGGTGAAGGGCATATTGAAGAAGGATCAGCCGAGTGGTTCTTGTGGGAGAACAACTCCATTTGGCTCACTAACTTCACACACCATCAGGCTTCCAAGCAGCTCTCAAGGAAACTCAGTTTTCACACTCTATGCTTAGTCCCCTTTGTATGGCTAGGACTGAAATGAAGCCTGGTAGAGCATCCCACACAAACGAATGCTCCACATGCGGGTTTCACATGCCACCAACTCCACATTCACAGGCAACTTCAGCGCCACAGCCGTTTTCAGATAGCCCTCAATGCAAAGGCTCTAGACGCAAATATTGGTGTGAGAGCTAATTCAATCAAGGAAACACTGCATGTTGGTGAAGGGCATATTGAAGAAGGATCAGCCGAGTGGTTCTTGTGGGAGAACAACTCCATTTGGCTCACTAACTTCACACACCATCAGGCTTCCAAGCAGCTCTCAAGGAAACTCAGTTTTCACACGCTATGCTTAGTGCCCTTTGTATGGCTAGGACTGAAATGAACCTGGTAGAGCATCCCACACAAACGAATGTTCCACATGCGGGTTTCACATGCCACCAACTCCACATTCACAGGCAACTTCAGCGCCACAGCCGTTTTCAGATAGCCCTCAATACAAATGCTCTAGACGCAAATATTGGTGTGAGAGCTAATTCAATCAAGGAAACACTGCATGTTGGTGAAGGGCATATTGAAGAATGATCAGCCGAGTGGTTCTTGTGGGAGAACAACTCCATTTGGCTCACTAACTTCACACACCATCAGGCTTCCAAGCAGCTCTCAAGGAAACTCAGTTTTCACACTCTATGCTTAGTGCCCTTTGAGTGCATTATCTAGGAATGAACCTGGTAGAGCATCCCACACAAACGAATGCTCCACATGCGGGTTTCACATGCCACCAACTCCACATTCACAGGCAACTTCAGCGCCACAGCCGTTTTCAGAAAGCCCTCAATGCAAAGGCTCTAGACGCAAATATTGGTGTGAGAGCTAATTCAATCAAGGAAACACTGCATGTTGGTGAAGGGCATATTGAAGAAGGATCAGCCGAGTGGTTCTTGTGGGAGAACAACTCCATTTGGCTCACTAACTTCACACACCATCAGGCTTCCAAGCAGCTCTCAAGGAAACTCAGTTTTCACACTCTATGCTTAGTGCCCTTTGAGTGCATTATCTAGGAATGAACCTGGTAGAGCATCCCACACAAACGAATGCTCCACATGCGGGTTTCACATGCCACCAACTCCACATTCACAGGCAACTTCAGCGCCACAGCCGTTTTCAGAAAGCCCTCAATGCAAAGGCTCTAGACGCAAATATTGGTGTGAGAGCTAATTCAATCAAGGAAACACTGCATGTTGGTGAAGGGCATATTGAAGAAGGATCAGCCGAGTGGTTCTTGTGGGAGAACAACTCCATTTGGCTCACTAACTTCACACACCATCAGGCTTCCAAGCAGCTCTCAAGGAAACTCAGTTTTCACACTCTATGCTTAGTGCCCTTTGAGTGCATTATCTAGGAATGAACCTGGTAGAGCATCCCACACAAACGAATGCTCCACATGCGGGTTTCACATGCCACCAACTCCACATTCACAGGCAACTTCAGCGCCACAGCCGTTTTCAGATAGCCCTCAATGCAAAGGCTCTAGACGCAAATATTGGTGTGAGAGCTAATTCAATCAAGGAAACACTGCATGTTGGTGAAGGGCATATTGAAGAAGGATCAGCCGAGTGGTTCTTGTGGGAGAACAACTCCATTTGGCTCACTAACTTCACACACCATCAGGCTTCCAAGCAGCTCTCAAGGAAACTCAATTTTCACACTCTATGCTTAGTGCCCTTCTAGTGCCTAGGACTGAAATGAAGCTTGGAGAGCATCCCACATAAACGAATGCTCCACATGCGGGTTTCACATGCCACCAACTCCACATTCACAGGCAACTTCAGCGCCACAGCCGTTTTCAGATAGCCCTCAATGCAAAGGCTCTAGACGCAAATATTGGTGTGAGAGCTAATTCAATCAAGGAAACACTGCATGTTGGTGAAGGGCATATTGAAGAAGGATCAGCCGAGTGGTTCTTGTGGGAGAACAACTCCATTTGGCTCACTAACTTCACACACCATCAGGCTTCCAAGCAGCTCTCAAGGAAACTCAGTTTTCACACTCTATGCTTAGTCCCCTTTGAGTGCATTATCTAGGAATGAACCTGGTAGAGCATCCCACACAAACGAATGCTCCACATGCGGGTTTCACATGCCACCAACTCCACATTCACAGGCAACTTCAGTGCCACAGCCGTTTTCAGATAGCCCTCAATGCAAAGGCTCTAGACGCAAATATTGGTGTGAGAGCTAATTCAATCAAGAAAACACTGCATGTTGGTGAAGGGCATATTGAAGAAGGATCAGCCGAGTGGTTCTTGTGGGAGAACAACTCCATTTGGCTCACTAACTTCACACACCATCAGGCTTCCAAGCAGCTCTCAAGGAAACTCAGTTTTCACACTCTATGCTTAGTGCCCTTTGAGTGCATTATCTAGGAATGAACCTGGTAGAGCATCCCACACAAACGAATGCTCCACATGCGGGTTTCACATGCCACCAACTCCACATTCACAGGCAACTTCAGCGCCACAGCCGTTTTCAGATAGCCCTCAATGCAAAGGCTCTAGACGCAAATATTGGTGTGAGAGCTAATTCAATCAAGGAAACACTGCATGTTGGTGAAGGGCATATTGAAGAAGGATCAGCCGAGTGGTTCTTGTGGGAGAACAACTCCATTTGGCTCACTAACTTCACACACCATCAGGCTTCCAAGCAGCTCTCAAGGAAACTCAGTTTTCACACTCTATGCTTAGTGCCCTTTGAGTACATTATCTAGGAATGAACCTGGTAGAGCATCCCACACAAACGAATGCTCCACATGCGGGTTTCACATGCCACCAACTCCACATTCACAGGCAACTTCAGCGCCACAGCCGTTTTCAGATAGCCCTCAATGCAAAGGCTCTAGACGCAAATATTGGTGTGAGAGCTAATTCAATCAAGGAAACACTGCATGTTGGTGAAGGGCATATTGAAGAAGGATCAGCCGAGTGGTTCTTGTGGGACAACAACTCCATTTGGCTCACTAACTTCACACACCATCAGGCTTCCAAGCAGCTCTCAAGGAAACTCAGTTTTCACACTCTATGCTTAGTCCCCTTTGTATGGCTAGGACTGAAATGAAGCCTGGTAGAGCATCCCACACAAACGAATGCTCCACATGCGGGTTTCACATGCCACCAACTCCACATTCACAGGCAACTTCAGCGCCACAGCCGTTTTCAGATAGCCCTCAATGCAAAGGCTCTAGACGCAAATATTGGTGTGAGAGCTAATTCAATCAAGGAAACACTGCATGTTGGTGAAGGGCATATTGAAGAAGGATCAGCCGAGTGGTTCTTGTGGGAGAACAACTCCATTTGGCTCACTAACTTCACACACCATCAGGCTTCCAAGCAGCTCTCAAGGAAACTCAGTTTTCACACGCTATGCTTAGTGCCCTTTGTATGGCTAGGACTGAAATGAACCTGGTAGAGCATCCCACACAAACGAATGCTCCACATGCGGGTTTCACATGCCACCAACTCCACATTCACAGGCAACTTCAGCGCCACAGCCGTTTTCAGATAGCCCTCAATGCAAAGGCTCTAGACGCAAATATTGGTGTGAGAGCTAATTCAATCAAGGAAACACTGCATGTTGGTGAAGGGCATATTGAAGAAGGATCAGCCGAGTGGTTCTTGTGGGAGAACAACTCCATTTGGCTCACTAACTTCACACACCATCAGGCTTCCAAGCAGCTCTCAAGGAAACTCAGTTTTCACACTCTATGCTTAGTGCCCTTTGAGTGCATTATCTAGGAATGAACCTGGTAGAGCATCCCACACAAACGAATGCTCCACATGCGGGTTTCACATGCCACCAACTCCACATTCACAGGCAACTTCAGCGCCACAGCCGTTTTCAGATAGCCCTCAATGCAAAGGCTCTAGACGCAAATATTGGTGTGAGAGCTAATTCAATCAAGGAAACACTGCATGTTGGTGAAGGGCATATTGAAGAAGGATCAGCCGAGTGGTTCTTGTGGGAGAACAACTCCATTTGGCTCACTAACTTCACACACCATCAGGCTTCCAAGCAGCTCTCAAGGAAACTCAGTTTTCACACTCTATGCTTAGTGCCCTCTGAGTGCCTAGGACTGAAATGAACCTGGTAGAGCATCCCACAGAAACGAATGCTCCACATGCGGGTTTCACATGCCACTAACTCCACATTCACAGGCAACTTCAGCGCCACAGCCGTTTTCAGATAGCCCTCAATGCAAAGGCTCTAGACGCAAATATTGGTGTGAGAGCTAATTCAATCAAGGAAACACTGCATGTTGGTGAAGGGCATATTGAAGAAGGATCAGCCGAGTGGTTCTTGTGGGAGAACAACTCCATTTGGCTCACTAACTTCACACACCATCAGGCTTCCAAGCAGCTCTCAAGGAAACTCAGTTTTCACACTCTATGCTTAGGGCTCTTTGTGTGCCTAGGACTAAAATGAATCTTGGTCAGCATCCCACACAAACGAATGCTCCACATGCGGGTTTCACATGCCACAAACTCCACATTCACAGGCAACTTCAGCGCCACAGCCGTTTTCAGATAGCCCTCAATGCAAAGGCTCTAGACGCAAATATTGGTGTGAGAGCTAATTCAATCAAGGAAACACTGCATGTTGGTGAAGGGCATATTGAAGAAGGATCAGCCGAGTGGTTCTTGTGGGAGAACAACTCCATTTGGCTCACTAACTTCACACACCATCAGGCTTCCAAGCAGCTCTCAAGGAAACTCAGTTTTCACACTCTATGCTTAGTGCCCTTTGAGTGCATTATCTAGGAATGAACCTGGTAGAGCATCCCACACAAACGAATGCTCCACATGCGGGTTTCACATGCCACCAACTCCACATTCACAGGCAACTTCAGCGCCACAGCCGTTTTCAGATAGCCCTCAATGCAAAGGCTCTAGACGCAAATATTGGTGTGAGAGCTAATTCAATCAAGGAAACACTGCATGTTGGTGAAGGGCATATTGAAGAAGGATCAGCCGAGTGGTTCTTGTGGGAGAACAACTCCATTTGGCTCACTAACTTCACACACCATCAGGCTTCCAAGCAGCTCTCAAGGAAACTCAGTTTTCACACTCTATGCTTAGTGCCCTTTGAGTGCATTATCTAGGAATGAACCTGGTAGAGCATCCCACACAAACGAATGCTCCACATGCGGGTTTCACATGCCACCAACTCCACATTCACAGGCAACTTCAGCGCCACAGCCGTTTTCAGATAGCCCTCAATGCAAAGGCTCTAGACGCAAATATTGGTGTGAGAGCTAATTCAATCAAGGAAACACTGCATGTTGGTGAAGGGCATATTGAAGAAGGATCAGCCGAGTGGTTCTTGTGGGAGAACAACTCCATTTGGCTCACTAACTTCACACACCATCAGGCTTCCAAGCAGCTCTCAAGGAAACTCAGTTTTCACACTCTATGCTTAGTGCCCTTTGAGTGCATTATCTAGGAATGAACCTGGTAGAGCATCCCACACAAACGAATGCTCCACATGCGGGTTTCACATGCCACCAACTCCACATTCACAGGCAACTTCAGCGCCACAGCCGTTTTCAGATAGCCCTCAATGCAAAGGCTCTAGACGCAAATATTGGTGTGAGAGCTAATTCAATCAAGGAAACACTGCATGTTGGTGAAGGGCATATTGAAGAAGGATCAGCCGAGTGGTTCTTGTGGGAGAACAACTCCATTTGGCTCACTAACTTCACACACCATCAGGCTTCCAAGCAGCTCTCACGGAAACTCAGTTTTCACACTCTATGCTTAGTGCCCTTTGAGTGCCTAGGACTGAAATGAACCTGGTAGAGCATCCCACAGAAACGAATGCTCCACATGCGGGTTTCACATGCCACTAACTCCACATTCACAGGCAACTTCAGCGCCACAGCCGTTTTCAGATAGCCCTCAATGCAAAGGCTCTAGACGCAAATATTGGTGTGAGAGCTAATTCAATCAAGGAAACACTGCATGTTGGTGAAGGGCATATTGAAGAAGGATCAGCCGAGTGGTTCTTGTGGGAGAACAACTCCATTTGGCTCACTAACTTCACACACCATCAGGCTTCCAAGCAGCTCTCAAGGAAACTCAGTTTTCACACTCTATGCTTAGGGCTCTTTGTGTGCCTAGGACTAAAATGAATCTTGGTCAGCATCCCACACAAACGAATGCTCCACATGCGGGTTTCACATGCCACAAACTCCACATTCACAGGCAACTTCAGCGCCACAGCCGTTTTCAGATAGCCCTCAATGCAAAGGCTCTAGACGCAAATATTGGTGTGAGAGCTAATTCAATCCAGGAAACACTGCATGTTGGTGAAGGGCATATTGAAGAAGGATCAGCCGAGTGGTTCTTGTGGGAGAACAACTCCATTTGGCTCACTAACTTCACACACCATCAGGCTTCCAAGCAGCTCTCAAGGAAACTCAGTTTTCACACTCTATGCTTAGTGCCCTTTGAGTGCATTATCTAGGAATGAACCTGGTAGAGCATCCCACACAAACGAATGCTCCACATGCGGGTTTCACATGCCACCAACTCCACATTCACAGGCAACTTCAGCGCCACAGCCGTTTTCAGATAGCCCTCAATGCAAAGGCTCTAGACGCAAATATTGGTGTGAGAGCTAATTCAATCAAGGAAACACTGCATGTTGGTGAAGGGCATATTGAAGAAGGATCAGCCGAGTGGTTCTTGTGGGAGAACAACTCCATTTGGCTCACTAACTTCACACACCATCAGGCTTCCAAGCAGCTCTCAAGGAAACTCAGTTTTCACACTCTATGCTTAGTGCCCTTTGAGTGCATTATCTAGGAATGAACCTGGTAGAGCATCCCACACAAACGAATGCTCCACATGCGGGTTTCACATGCCACCAACTCCACATTCACAGGCAACTTCAGCGCCACTGCCGTTTTCAGATAGCCCTCAATGCAAAGGCTCTAGACGCAAATATTGGTGTGAGAGCTAATTCAATCAAGGAAACACTGCATGTTGGTGAAGGGCATATTGAAGAAGGATCAGCCGAGTGGTTCTTGTGGGAGAACAACTCCCTTTGGCTCACTAACTTCACACACCATCAGGCTTCCAAGCAGCTCTCAAGGAAACTCAGTTTTCACACTCTATGCTTAGGGCTCTTTGTGTGCAAAGGACTGAAATGAATCTTGGTCAGCATCCCACACAAACGAATGCTCCACATGCGGGTTTCACATGCCACAAACTCCACATTCACAGGCAACTTCAGCGCCACAGCCGTTTTCAGATAGCCCTCAATGCAAAGGCTCTAGACGCAAATATTGGTGTGAGAGCTAATTCAATCAAGGAAACACTGCATGTTGGTGAAGGGCATATTGAAGAAGGATCAGCCGAGTGGTTCTTGTGGGAGAACAACTCCATTTGGCTCACTAACTTCACACACCATCAGGCTTCCAAGCAGCTCTCAAGGAAACTCAGTTTTCACACTCTGTGCTTAGGGCTCTTTGTGTGCCTAGGACTGAAATGAATCTTGGTCAGCATCCCACACAAACGAATGCTCCACATGCGGGTTTCACATGCCACCAACTCCACATTCACAGGCAACTTCAGCGCCACAGCCGTTTTCAGATAGCCCTCAATGCAAAGGCTCTAGACACAAATATTGGTGTGAGAGCTAATTCAATCAAGGAAACACTGCATGTTGGTGAAGGGCATATTGAAGAAGGATCAGCCGAGTGGTTCTTGTGGGAGAACAACTCCATTTGGCTCACTAACTTCACACACCATCAGGCTTCCAAGCAGCTCTCAAGGAAACTCAGTTTTCACACTCTATGCTTAGTGCCCTTTGAGTGCATTATCTAGGAATGAACCTGGTAGAGCATCCCACACAAACGAATGCTCCACATGCGGGTTTCACATGCCACCAACTCCACATTCACAGGCAACTTCAGCGCCACAGCCGTTTTCAGATAGCCCTCAATGCAAAGGCTCTAGACGCAAATATTGGTGTGAGAACTAATTCAATCAAGGAAATACTGCATGTTGGTGAAGGGCATATTGAAGAAGGATCAGCCGAGTGGTTCTTGTGGGAGAACAACTCCATTTGGCTCACTAACTTCACACACCATCAGGCTTCCAAGCAGCTCTCAAGGAAACTCAGTTTTCACACTCTATGCTTAGTGCCCTTTGAGTGCATTATCTAGGAATGAACCTGGTAGAGCATCCCACACAAACGAATGCTCCACATGCGGGTTTCACATGCCACCAACTCCACATTCACAGGCAACTTCAGTGCCACAGCCGTTTTCAGATAGCCCTCAATGCAAAGGCTCTAGACGCAAATATTGGTGTGAGAGCTAATTCAATCAAGGAAACACTGCATGTTGGTGAAGGGCATATGGAAGAAGGATCAGCCGAGTGGTTCTTGTGGGAGAACAACTCCATTTGGCTCACTAACTTCACACACCATCAGGCTTCCAAGCAGCTCTCAAGGAAACTCAGTTTTCACACTCTATGCTTAGTCCCCTTTGAG
Source organism: Ochotona princeps (assembly GCF_030435755.1). Classification (NCBI taxonomy): domain Eukaryota; kingdom Metazoa; phylum Chordata; class Mammalia; order Lagomorpha; family Ochotonidae; genus Ochotona; species Ochotona princeps. The sequence continues at coordinate 33,746 of NW_026700470.1, read as the reverse complement.
TGCATTATCTAGGAATGAACCTGGTAGAGCATCCCACAGAAACGAATGCTCCACATGCGGGTTTCACATGCCACCAACTCCACATTCACAGGCAACTTCAGCGCCACAGCCGTTTTCAGATAGCCCTCAATGCAAAGGCTCTAGACGCAAATATTGGTGTGAGAGCTAATTCAATCAAGGAAACACTGCATGTTGGTGAAGGGCATATTGAAGAAGGATCAGCCGAGTGGTTCTTGTGGGAGAACAACTCCATTTGGCTCACTAACTTCACACACCATCAGGCTTCCAAGCAGCTCTCAAGGAAACTCAGTTTTCACACTCTATGCTTAGTCCCCTTTGTATGGCTAGGACTGAAATGAAGCCTGGTAGAGCATCCCACACAAACGAATGCTCCACATGCGGGTTTCACATGCCACCAACTCCACATTCACAGGCAACTTCAGCGCCACAGCCGTTTTCAGATAGCCCTCAATGCAAAGGCTCTAGACGCAAATATTGGTGTGAGAGCTAATTCAATCAAGGAAACACTGCATGTTGGTGAAGGGCATATTGAAGAAGGATCAGCCGAGTGGTTCTTGTGGGACAACAACTCCATTTGGCTCACTAACTTCACACACCATCAGGCTTCCAAGCAGCTCTCAAGGAAACTCAGTTTTCACACGCTATGCTTAGTGCCCTTTAATGGCTAGGACTGAAATGAACCTGGTAGAGCATCCCACACAAACGAATGTTCCACATGCGGGTTTCACATGCCACCAACTCCACATTCACAGGCAACTTCAGCGCCACAGCCGTTTTCAGATAGCCCTCAATACAAATGCTCTAGACGCAAATATTGGTGTGAGAGCTAATTCAATCAAGGAAACACTGCATGTTGGTGAAGGGCATATTGAAGAAGGATCAGCCGAGTGGTTCTTGTGGGAGAACAACTCCATTTGGCTCACTAACTTCACACACCATCAGGCTTCCAAGCAGCTCTCAAGGAAACTCAGTTTTCACACTCTATGCTTAGTGCCCTTTGAGTGCATTATCTAGGAATGAACCTGGTAGAGCATCCCACACAAACGAATGCTCCACATGCGGGTTTCACATGCCACCAACTCCACATTCACAGGCAACTTCAGCGCCACAGCCGTTTTCAGAAAGCCCTCAATGCAAAGGCTCTAGACGCAAATATTGGTGTGAGAGCTAATTCAATCAAGGAAACACTGCATGTTGGTGAAGGGCATATTGAAGAAGGATCAGCCGAGTGGTTCTTGTGGGAGAACAACTCCATTTGGCTCACTAACTTCACACACCATCAGGCTTCCAAGCAGCTCTCAAGGAAACTCAGTTTTCACACTCTATGCTTAGTGCCCTTTGAGTGCATTATCTAGGAATGAACCTGGTAGAGCATCCCACACAAACGAATGCTCCACATGCGGGTTTCACATGCCACCAACTCCACATTCACAGGCAACTTCAGCGCCACAGCCGTTTTCAGATAGCCCTCAATGCAAAGGCTCTAGACGCAAATATTGGTGTGAGAGCTAATTCAATCAAGGAAACACTGCATGTTGGTGAAGGGCATATTGAAGAAGGATCAGCCGAGTGGTTCTTGTGGGAGAACAACTCCATTTGGCTCACTAACTTCACACACCATCAGGCTTCCAAGCAGCTCTCAAGGAAACTCAGTTTTCACACTCTATGCTTAGTCCCCTTTGAGTGCATTATCTAGGAATGAACCTGGTAGAGCATCCCACACAAACGAATGCTCCACATGCGGGTTTCACATGCCACCAACTCCACATTCACAGGCAACTTCAGCGCCACAGCCGTTTTCAGATAGCCCTCAATGCAAAGGCTCTAGACGCAAATATTGGTGTGAGAGCTAATTCAATCAAGGAAACACTGCATGTTGGTGAAGGGCATATTGAAGAAGGATCAGCCGAGTGGTTCTTGTGGGAGAACAACTCCATTTGGCTCACTAACTTCACACACCATCAGGCTTCCAAGCAGCTCTTAAGGAAACTCAGTTTTCACACTCTATGCTTAGTGCCCTTTGAGTGCATTATCTAGGAATGAACCTGGTAGAGCATCCCACACAAACGAATGCTCCACATGCGGGTTTCACATGCCACCAACTCCACATTCACAGGCAACTTCAGCGCCACAGCCGTTTTCAGATAGCCCTCAATGCAAAGGCTCTAGACGCAAATATTGGTGTGAGAGCTAATTCAATCAAGGAAACACTGCATGTTGGTGAAGGGCATATTGAAGAAGGATCAGCCGAGTGGTTCTTGTGGGAGAACAACTCCATTTGGCTCACTAACTTCACACACCATCAGGCTTCCAAGCAGCTCTCAAGGAAACTCAGTTTTCACACTCTATGCTTAGTGCCCTTTGAGTGCATTATCTAGGAATGAACCTGGTAGAGCATCCCACACAAACGAATGCTCCACATGCGGGTTTCACATGCCACCAACTCCACATTCACAGGCAACTTCAGCGCCACAGCCGTTTTCAGATAGCCCTCAATGCAAAGGCTCTAGACGCAAATATTGGTGTGAGAGCTAATTCAATCAAGGAAACACTGCATGTTGGTGAAGGGCATATTGAAGAAGGATCAGCCGAGTGGTTCTTGTGGGACAACAACTCCATTTGGCTCACTAACTTCACACACCATCAGGCTTCCAAGCAGCTCTCAAGGAAACTCAGTTTTCACACTCTATGCTTAGTGCCCTTTGAGTGCATTATCTAGGAATGAACCTGGTAGAGCATCCCACACAAACGAATGCTCCACATGCGGGTTTCACATGCCACCAACTCCACATTCACAGGCAACTTCAGCGCCACAGCCGTTTTCAGATAGCCCTCAATGCAAAGGCTCTAGACGCAAATATTGGTGTGAGAGCTAATTCAATCAAGGAAACACTGCATGTTGGTGAAGGGCATATTGAAGAAGGATCAGCCGAGTGGTTCTTGTGGGAGAACAACTCCATTTGGCTCACTAACTTCACACACCATCAGGCTTCCAAGCAGCTCTCAAGGAAACTCAGTTTTCACACTCTATGCTTAGTGCCCTTTGAGTGCATTATCTAGGAATGAACCTGGTAGAGCATCCCACACAAACGAATGCTCCACATGCGGGTTTCACATGCCACCAACTCCACATTCACAGGCAACTTCAGCGCCACAGCCGTTTTCAGATAGCCCTCAATGCAAAGGCTCTAGACGCAAATATTGGTGTGAGAGCTAATTCAATCAAGGAAACACTGCATGTTGGTGAAGGGCATATTGAAGAAGGATCAGCCGAGTGGTTCTTGTGGGAGAACAACTCCATTTGGCTCACTAACTTCACACACCATCAGGCTTCCAAGCAGCTCTCACGGAAACTCAGTTTTCACACTCTATGCTTAGTGCCCTTTGAGTGCCTAGGACTGAAATGAACCTGGTAGAGCATCCCACAGAAACGAATGCTCCACATGCGGGTTTCACATGCCACTAACTCCACATTCACAGGCAACTTCAGCGCCACAGCCGTTTTCAGATAGCCCTCAATGCAAAGGCTCTAGACGCAAATATTGGTGTGAGAGCTAATTCAATCAAGGAAACACTGCATGTTGGTGAAGGGCATATTGAAGAAGGATCAGCCGAGTGGTTCTTGTGGGAGAACAACTCCATTTGGCTCACTAACTTCACACACCATCAGGCTTCCAAGCAGCTCTCAAGGAAACTCAGTTTTCACACTCTATGCTTAGGGCTCTTTGTGTGCCTAGGACTAAAATGAATCTTGGTCAGCATCCCACACAAACGAATGCTCCACATGCGGGTTTCACATGCCACAAACTCCACATTCACAGGCAACTTCAGCGCCACAGCCGTTTTCAGATAGCCCTCAATGCAAAGGCTCTAGACGCAAATATTGGTGTGAGAGCTAATTCAATCCAGGAAACACTGCATGTTGGTGAAGGGCATATTGAAGAAGGATCAGCCGAGTGGTTCTTGTGGGAGAACAACTCCATTTGGCTCACTAACTTCACACACCATCAGGCTTCCAAGCAGCTCTCAAGGAAACTCAGTTTTCACACTCTATGCTTAGTGCCCTTTGAGTGCATTATCTAGGAATGAACCTGGTAGAGCATCCCACACAAACGAATGCTCCACATGCGGGTTTCACATGCCACCAACTCCACATTCACAGGCAACTTCAGCGCCACAGCCGTTTTCAGATAGCCCTCAATGCAAAGGCTCTAGACGCAAATATTGGTGTGAGAGCTAATTCAATCAAGGAAACACTGCATGTTGGTGAAGGGCATATTGAAGAAGGATCAGCCGAGTGGTTCTTGTGGGAGAACAACTCCATTTGGCTCACTAACTTCACACACCATCAGGCTTCCAAGCAGCTCTCAAGGAAACTCAGTTTTCACACTCTATGCTTAGTGCCCTTTGAGTGCATTATCTAGGAATGAACCTGGTAGAGCATCCCACACAAACGAATGCTCCACATGCGGGTTTCACATGCCACCAACTCCACATTCACAGGCAACTTCAGCGCCACTGCCGTTTTCAGATAGCCCTCAATGCAAAGGATCTAGACGCAAATATTGGTGTGAGAGCTAATTCAATCAAGGAAACACTGCATGTTGGTGAAGGGCATATTGAAGAAGGATCAGCCGAGTGGTTCTTGTGGGAGAACAACTCCCTTTGGCTCACTAACTTCACACACCATCAGGCTTCCAAGCAGCTCTCAAGGAAACTCAGTTTTCACACTCTATGCTTAGGGCTCTTTGTGTGCAAAGGACTGAAATGAATCTTGGTCAGCATCCCACACAAACGAATGCTCCACATGCGGGTTTCACATGCCACAAACTCCACATTCACAGGCAACTTCAGCGCCACAGCCGTTTTCAGATAGCCCTCAATGCAAAGGCTCTAGACGCAAATATTGGTGTGAGAGCTAATTCAATCAAGGAAACACTGCATGTTGGTGAAGGGCATATTGAAGAAGGATCAGCCGAGTGGTTCTTGTGGGAGAACAACTCCATTTGGCTCACTAACTTCACACACCATCAGGCTTCCAAGCAGCTCTCAAGGAAACTCAGTTTTCACACTCTGTGCTTAGGGCTCTTTGTGTGCCTAGGACTGAAATGAATCTTGGTCAGCATCCCACACAAACGAATGCTCCACATGCGGGTTTCACATGCCACCAACTCCACATTCACAGGCAACTTCAGCGCCACAGCCGTTTTCAGATAGCCCTCAATGCAAAGGCTCTAGACACAAATATTGGTGTGAGAGCTAATTCAATCAAGGAAACACTGCATGTTGGTGAAGGGCATATTGAAGAAGGATCAGCCGAGTGGTTCTTGTGGGAGAACAACTCCATTTGGCTCACTAACTTCACACACCATCAGGCTTCCAAGCAGCTCTCAAGGAAACTCAGTTTTCACACTCTATGCTTAGTGCCCTTTGAGTGCATTATCTAGGAATGAACCTGGTAGAGCATCCCACACAAACGAATGCTCCACATGCGGGTTTCACATGCCACCAACTCCACATTCACAGGCAACTTCAGCGCCACAGCCGTTTTCAGATAGCCCTCAATGCAAAGGCTCTAGACGCAAATATTGGTGTGAGAACTAATTCAATCAAGGAAATACTGCATGTTGGTGAAGGGCATATTGAAGAAGGATCAGCCGAGTGGTTCTTGTGGGAGAACAACTCCATTTGGCTCACTAACTTCACACACCATCAGGCTTCCAAGCAGCTCTCAAGGAAACTCAGTTTTCACACTCTATGCTTAGTGCCCTTTGAGTGCATTATCTAGGAATGAACCTGGTAGAGCATCCCACACAAACGAATGCTCCACATGCGGGTTTCACATGCCACCAACTCCACATTCACAGGCAACTTCAGTGCCACAGCCGTTTTCAGATAGCCCTCAATGCAAAGGCTCTAGACGCAAATATTGGTGTGAGAGCTAATTCAATCAAGGAAACACTGCATGTTGGTGAAGGGCATATGGAAGAAGGATCAGCCGAGTGGTTCTTGTGGGAGAACAACTCCATTTGGCTCACTAACTTCACACACCATCAGGCTTCCAAGCAGCTCTCAAGGAAACTCAGTTTTCACACTCTATGCTTAGTCCCCTTTGAGTGCATTATCTAGGAATGAACCTGGTAGAGCATCCCACAGAAACGAATGCTCCACATGCGGGTTTCACATGCCACCAACTCCACATTCACAGGCAACTTCAGCGCCACAGCCGTTTTCAGATAGCCCTCAATGCAAAGGCTCTAGACGCAAATATTGGTGTGAGAGCTAATTCAATCAAGGAAACACTGCATGTTGGTGAAGGGCATATTGAAGAAGGATCAGCCGAGTGGTTCTTGTGGGAGAACAACTCCATTTGGCTCACTAACTTCACACACCATCAGGCTTCCAAGCAGCTCTCAAGGAAACTCAGTTTTCACACTCTATGCTTAGTCCCCTTTGTATGGCTAGGACTGAAATGAAGCCTGGTAGAGCATCCCACACAAACGAATGCTCCACATGCGGGTTTCACATGCCACCAACTCCACATTCACAGGCAACTTCAGCGCCACAGCCGTTTTCAGATAGCCCTCAATGCAAAGGCTCTAGACGCAAATATTGGTGTGAGAGCTAATTCAATCAAGGAAACACTGCATGTTGGTGAAGGGCATATTGAAGAAGGATCAGCCGAGTGGTTCTTGTGGGACAACAACTCCATTTGGCTCACTAACTTCACACACCATCAGGCTTCCAAGCAGCTCTCAAGGAAACTCAGTTTTCACACGCTATGCTTAGTGCCCTTTAATGGCTAGGACTGAAATGAACCTGGTAGAGCATCCCACACAAACGAATGTTCCACATGCGGGTTTCACATGCCACCAACTCCACATTCACAGGCAACTTCAGCGCCACAGCCGTTTTCAGATAGCCCTCAATACAAATGCTCTAGACGCAAATATTGGTGTGAGAGCTAATTCAATCAAGGAAACACTGCATGTTGGTGAAGGGCATATTGAAGAAGGATCAGCCGAGTGGTTCTTGTGGGAGAACAACTCCATTTGGCTCACTAACTTCACACACCATCAGGCTTCCAAGCAGCTCTCAAGGAAACTCAGTTTTCACACTCTATGCTTAGTGCCCTTTGAGTGCATTATCTAGGAATGAACCTGGTAGAGCATCCCACACAAACGAATGCTCCACATGCGGGTTTCACATGCCACCAACTCCACATTCACAGGCAACTTCAGCGCCACAGCCGTTTTCAGAAAGCCCTCAATGCAAAGGCTCTAGACGCAAATATTGGTGTGAGAGCTAATTCAATCAAGGAAACACTGCATGTTGGTGAAGGGCATATTGAAGAAGGATCAGCCGAGTGGTTCTTGTGGGAGAACAACTCCATTTGGCTCACTAACTTCACACACCATCAGGCTTCCAAGCAGCTCTCAAGGAAACTCAGTTTTCACACTCTATGCTTAGTGCCCTTTGAGTGCATTATCTAGGAATGAACCTGGTAGAGCATCCCACACAAACGAATGCTCCACATGCGGGTTTCACATGCCACCAACTCCACATTCACAGGCAACTTCAGCGCCACAGCCGTTTTCAGATAGCCCTCAATGCAAAGGCTCTAGACGCAAATATTGGTGTGAGAGCTAATTCAATCAAGGAAACACTGCATGTTGGTGAAGGGCATATTGAAGAAGGATCAGCCGAGTGGTTCTTGTGGGAGAACAACTCCATTTGGCTCACTAACTTCACACACCATCAGGCTTCCAAGCAGCTCTCAAGGAAACTCAGTTTTCACACTCTATGCTTAGTCCCCTTTGAGTGCATTATCTAGGAATGAACCTGGTAGAGCATCCCACACAAACGAATGCTCCACATGCGGGTTTCACATGCCACCAACTCCACATTCACAGGCAACTTCAGTGCCACAGCCGTTTTCAGATAGCCCTCAATGCAAAGGCTCTAGACGCAAATATTGGTGTGAGAGCTAATTCAATCAAGGAAACACTGCATGTTGGTGAAGGGCATATTGAAGAAGGATCAGCCGAGTGGTTCTTGTGGGAGAACAACTCCATTTGGCTCACTAACTTCACACACCATCAGGCTTCCAAGCAGCTCTTAAGGAAACTCAGTTTTCACACTCTATGCTTAGTGCCCTTTGAGTGCATTATCTAGGAATGAACCTGGTAGAGCATCCCACACAAACGAATGCTCCACATGCGGGTTTCACATGCCACCAACTCCACATTCACAGGCAACTTCAGCGCCACAGCCGTTTTCAGATAGCCCTCAATGCAAAGGCTCTAGACGCAAATATTGGTGTGAGAGCTAATTCAATCAAGGAAACACTGCATGTTGGTGAAGGGCATATTGAAGAAGGATCAGCCGAGTGGTTCTTGTGGGAGAACAACTCCATTTGGCTCACTAACTTCACACACCATCAGGCTTCCAAGCAGCTCTCAAGGAAACTCAGTTTTCACACTCTATGCTTAGTGCCCTTTGAGTGCATTATCTAGGAATGAACCTGGTAGAGCATCCCACACAAACGAATGCTCCACATGCGGGTTTCACATGCCACCAACTCCACATTCACAGGCAACTTCAGCGCCACAGCCGTTTTCAGAAAGCCCTCAATGCAAAGGCTCTAGACGCAAATATTGGTGTGAGAGCTAATTCAATCAAGGAAACACTGCATGTTGGTGAAGGGCATATTGAAGAAGGATCAGCCGAGTGGTTCTTGTGGGAGAACAACTCCATTTGGCTCACTAACTTCACACACCATCAGGCTTCCAAGCAGCTCTCAAGGAAACTCAGTTTTCACACTCTATGCTTAGTGCCCTTTGAGTGCATTATCTAGGAATGAACCTGGTAGAGCATCCCACACAAACGAATGCTCCACATGCGGGTTTCACATGCCACCAACTCCACATTCACAGGCAACTTCAGCGCCACAGCCGTTTTCAGATAGCCCTCAATGCAAAGGCTCTAGACGCAAATATTGGTGTGAGAGCTAATTCAATCAAGGAAACACTGCATGTTGGTGAAGGGCATATTGAAGAAGGATCAGCCGAGTGGTTCTTGTGGGAGAACAACTCCATTTGGCTCACTAACTTCACACACCATCAGGCTTCCAAGCAGCTCTCAAGGAAACTCAGTTTTCACACTCTATGCTTAGTCCCCTTTGAGTGCATTATCTAGGAATGAACCTGGTAGAGCATCCCACACAAACGAATGCTCCACATGCGGGTTTCACATGCCACCAACTCCACATTCACAGGCAACTTCAGTGCCACAGCCGTTTTCAGATAGCCCTCAATGCAAAGGCTCTAGACGCAAATATTGGTGTGAGAGCTAATTCAATCAAGGAAACACTGCATGTTGGTGAAGGGCATATTGAAGAAGGATCAGCCGAGTGGTTCTTGTGGGAGAACAACTCCATTTGGCTCACTAACTTCACACACCATCAGGCTTCCAAGCAGCTCTTAAGGAAACTCAGTTTTCACACTCTATGCTTAGTGCCCTTTGAGTGCATTATCTAGGAATGAACCTGGTAGAGCATCCCACACAAACGAATGCTCCACATGCGGGTTTCACATGCCACCAACTCCACATTCACAGGCAACTTCAGCGCCACAGCCGTTTTCAGATAGCCCTCAATGCAAAGGCTCTAGACGCAAATATTGGTGTGAGAGCTAATTCAATCAAGGAAACACTGCATGTTGGTGAAGGGCATATTGAAGAAGGATCAGCCGAGTGGTTCTTGTGGGAGAACAACTCCATTTGGCTCACTAACTTCACACACCATCAGGCTTCCAAGCAGCTCTCAAGGAAACTCAGTTTTCACACTCTATGCTTAGTGCCCTTTGAGTGCATTATCTAGGAATGAACCTGGTAGAGCATCCCACACAAACGAATGCTCCACATGCGGGTTTCACATGCCACCAACTCCACATTCACAGGCAACTTCAGCGCCACAGCCGTTTTCAGATAGCCCTCAATGCAAAGGCTCTAGACGCAAATATTGGTGTGAGAGCTAATTCAATCAAGGAAACACTGCATGTTGGTGAAGGGCATATTGAAGAAGGATCAGCCGAGTGGTTCTTGTGGGACAACAACTCCATTTGGCTCACTAACTTCACACACCATCAGGCTTCCAAGCAGCTCTTAAGGAAACTCAGTTTTCACACTCTATGCTTAGTGCCCTTTGAGTGCATTATCTAGGAATGAACCTGGTAGAGCATCCCACACAAACGAATGCTCCACATGCGGGTTTCACATGCCACCAACTCCACATTCACAGGCAACTTCAGCGCCACAGCCGTTTTCAGATAGCCCTCAATGCAAAGGCTCTAGACGCAAATATTGGTGTGAGAGCTAATTCAATCAAGGAAACACTGCATGTTGGTGAAGGGCATATTGAAGAAGGATCAGCCGAGTGGTTCTTGTGGGACAACAACTCCATTTGGCTCACTAACTTCACACACCATCAGGCTTCCAAGCAGCTCTCAAGGAAACTCAGTTTTCACACTCTATGCTTAGTCCCCTTTGTATGGCTAGGACTTAAATGAAGCCTGGTAGAGCATCCCACACAAACGAATGCTCCACATGCGGGTTTCACATGCCACCAACTCCACATTCACAGGCAACTTCAGCGCCACAGCCGTTTTCAGATAGCCCTCAATGCAAAGGCTCTAGACGCAAATATTGGTGTGAGAGCTAATTCAATCAAGGAAACACTGCATGTTGGTGAAGGGCATATTGAAGAAGGATCAGCCGAGTGGTTCTTGTGGGAGAACAACTCCATTTGGCTCACTAACTTCACACACCATCAGGCTTCCAAGCAGCTCTCAAGGAAACTCAGTTTTCACACGCTATGCTTAGTGCCCTTTGTATGGCTAGGACTGAAATGAACCTGGTAGAGCATCCCACACAAACGAATGCTCCACATGCGGGTTTCACATGCCACCAACTCCACATTCACAGGCAACTTCAGCGCCACAGCCGTTTTCAGAAAGCCCTCAATGCAAAGGCTCTAGACGCAAATATTGGTGTGAGAGCTTATTCAATCAAGAAAACACTGCATGTTGGTGAAGGGCATATTGAAGAAGGATCAGCCGAGTGGTTCTTGTGGGAGAACAACTCCATTTGGCTCACTAACTTCACACACCATCAGGCTTCCAAGCAGCTCTTAAGGAAACTCAGTTTTCACACTCTATGCTTAGTGCCCTTTGAGTGCATTATCTAGGAATGAACCTGGTAGAGCATCCCACACAAACGAATGCTCCACATGCGGGTTTCACATGCCACCAACTCCACATTCACAGGCAACTTCAGCGCCACAGCCGTTTTCAGATAGCCCTCAATGCAAAGGCTCTAGACGCAAATATTGGTGTGAGAGCTAATTCAATCAAGGAAACACTGCATGTTGGTGAAGGGCATATTGAAGAAGGATCAGCCGAGTGGTTCTTGTGGGAGAACAACTCCATTTGGCTCACTAACTTCACACACCATCAGGCTTCCAAGCAGCTCTCAAGGAAACTCAGTTTTCACACTCTATGCTTAGTGCCCTTTGAGTGCCTAGGATTGAAATGAAGCTTGGAGAGCATCCCACACGAACAAATGCTCCACATGCGGGTTTCACATGCCACCAACTCCACATTCACAGGCAACTTCAGCGCCACAGCCGTTTTCAGATAGCCCTCAATGCAAAGGCTCTAGACGCAAATATTGGTGTGAGAGCTAATTCAATCAAGGAAACACTGCATGTTGGTGAAGGGCATATTGAAGAAGGATCAGCCGAGTGGTTCTTGTGGGAGAACAACTCCATTTGGCTCACTAACTTCACACACCATCAGGCTTCCAAGCAGCTCTCAAGGAAACTCAGTTTTCACACTCTATGCTTAGTGCCCTTGGTATGGCTAGGACTGAAATGAACCTGGTAGAGCATCCCACACAAACAAATTCTCCACATGCGGGTTTCACATGCCACCAACTCCACATTCACAGGCAACTTCAGCGCCACAGCCGTTTTCAGATAGCCCTCAATGCCAAGGATCTAGACGCAAATATTGGTGTGAGAGCTAATTCAATCAAGGAAACACTGCATGTTGGTGAAGGGCATAATGAAGAAGGATCAGCCGAGTGGTTCTTGTGGGAGAACAACTCCATTTGGCTCACTAACTTCACACACCATCAGGCTTCCAAGCAGCTCTCAAGGAAACTCAGTTTTCACACTCTATGCTTAGTGCCCTTTGAGTGCATTATCTAGGAATGAACGTGGTAGAGCATCCCACACAAACGAATGCTCCACATGCGGGTTTCACATGCCACCATCGCCACATTCACAGGCAACTTCAGCGCCACAGCCGTTTTCAGATAGCCCTCAATGCAAAGGCTCTAGACGCAAATATTGGTGTGAGAGCTAATTCAATCAAGGAAACACTGCATGTTGGTGAAGGGCATATTGAAGAAGGATCAGCCGAGTGGTTCTTGTGGGACAACAACTCCATTTGGCTCACTAACTTCACACACCATCAGGCTTCCAAGCAGCTCTCAAGGAAACTCAGTTTTCACACTCTATGCTTAGTGCCCTTTGAGTGCATTATCTAGGAATGAACCTGGTAGAGCATCCCACACAAACGAATGCTCCACATGCGGGTTTCACATGCCACTAACTCCACATTCACAGGCAACTTCAGCGCCACAGCCGTTTTCAGATAGCCCTCAATTCAAAGGCTCTAGACGCAAATATTGGTGTGAGAGCTAATTCAATCAAGGAAACACTGCATGTTGGTGAAGGGCATATTGAAGAAGGATCAGCTGAGTGGTTCTTGTGGGAGAACAACTCCATTTGGCTCACTAACTTCACACACCATCAGGCTTCCAAGCAGCTCTCAAGGAAACTCAGTTTTCACACTCTATGCTTAGTGCCCTTTGTATGGCTAGGACTGAAATGAACCTGGTAGAGCATCCCACACAAACGAATGCTCCACATGCGGGTTTCACATGCCACCAACTCCACATTCACAGGCAACTTCAGCGCCACAGCCGTTTTCAGAAAGCCCTCAATGCAAAGGCTCTAGACGCAAATATTGGTGTGAGAGCTTATTCAATCAAGAAAACACTGCATGTTGGTGAAGGGCATATTGAAGAAGGATCAGCCGAGTGGTTCTTGTGGGAGAACAACTCCATTTGGCTCACTAACTTCACACACCATCAGGCTTCCAAGCAGCTCTTAAGGAAACTCAGTTTTCACACTCTATGCTTAGTGCCCTTTGAGTGCATTATCTAGGAATGAACCTGGTAGAGCATCCCACACAAACGAATGCTCCACATGCGGGTTTCACATGCCACCAACTCCACATTCACAGGCAACTTCAGCGCCACAGCCGTTTTCAGATAGCCCTCAATGCAAAGGCTCTAGACGCAAATATTGGTGTGAGAGCTAATTCAATCAAGGAAACACTGCATGTTGGTGAAGGGCATATTGAAGAAGGATCAGCCGAGTGGTTCTTGTGGGAGAACAACTCCATTTGGCTCACTAACTTCACACACCATCAGGCTTCCAAGCAGCTCTCAAGGAAACTCAGTTTTCACACTCTATGCTTAGTGCCCTTTGAGTGCCTAGGATTGAAATGAAGCTTGGAGAGCATCCCACACGAACAAATGCTCCACATGCGGGTTTCACATGCCACCAACTCCACATTCACAGGCAACTTCAGCGCCACAGCCGTTTTCAGATAGCCCTCAATGCAAAGGCTCTAGACGCAAATATTGGTGTGAGAGCTAATTCAATCAAGGAAACACTGCATGTTGGTGAAGGGCATATTGAAGAAGGATCAGCCGAGTGGTTCTTGTGGGAGAACAACTCCATTTGGCTCACTAACTTCACACACCATCAGGCTTCCAAGCAGCTCTCAAGGAAACTCAGTTTTCACACTCTATGCTTAGTGCCCTTGGTATGGCTAGGACTGAAATGAACCTGGTAGAGCATCCCACACAAACAAATTCTCCACATGCGGGTTTCACATGCCACCAACTCCACATTCACAGGCAACTTCAGCGCCACAGCCGTTTTCAGATAGCCCTCAATGCCAAGGATCTAGACGCAAATATTGGTGTGAGAGCTAATTCAATCAAGGAAACACTGCATGTTGGTGAAGGGCATAATGAAGAAGGATCAGCCGAGTGGTTCTTGTGGGAGAACAACTCCATTTGGCTCACTAACTTCACACACCATCAGGCTTCCAAGCAGCTCTCAAGGAAACTCAGTTTTCACACTCTATGCTTAGTGCCCTTTGAGTGCATTATCTAGGAATGAACGTGGTAGAGCATCCCACACAAACGAATGCTCCACATGCGGGTTTCACATGCCACCATCGCCACATTCACAGGCAACTTCAGCGCCACAGCCGTTTTCAGATAGCCCTCAATGCAAAGGCTCTAGACGCAAATATTGGTGTGAGAGCTAATTCAATCAAGGAAACACTGCATGTTGGTGAAGGGCATATTGAAGAAGGATCAGCCGAGTGGTTCTTGTGGGACAACAACTCCATTTGGCTCACTAACTTCACACACCATCAGGCTTCCAAGCAGCTCTCAAGGAAACTCAGTTTTCACACTCTATGCTTAGTGCCCTTTGAGTGCATTATCTAGGAATGAACCTGGTAGAGCATCGCACACAAACGAATGCTCCACATGCGGGTTTCACATGCCACTAACTCCACATTCACAGGCAACTTCAGCGCCACAGCCGTTTTCAGATAGCCCTCAATTCAAAGGCTCTAGACGCAAATATTGGTGTGAGAGCTAATTCAATCAAGGAAACACTGCATGTTGGTGAAGGGCATATTGAAGAAGGATCAGCTGAGTGGTTCTTGTGGGAGAACAACTCCATTTGGCTCACTAACTTCACACACCATCAGGCTTCCAAGCAGCTCTCAAGGAAACTCAGTTTTCACACTCTATGTTTTGTGCCCTTTGAATGCATTATCTAGGAATGAACCTGGTAGAGCATCCCACACAAACGAATGCTCCACATGCGGGTTTCACATGCCACCAACTCCACATTCACAGGCAACTTCAGCGCCACAGCCGTTTTCAGATAGCCCTCAATGCAAAGGCTCTAGACGCAAATATTGGTGTGAGAGCTAATTCAATCAAGGAAACACTGCATGTTGGTGAAGGGCATATTGAAGAAGGATCAGCCGAGTGGTTCTTGTGGGAGAACAACTCCATTTGGCTCACTAACTTCACACACCATCAGGCTTCCAAGCAGCTCTCAAGGAAACTCAGTTTTCACACTCTATGCTTAGTGCCCTTTGTATGGCTAGGACTGAAATGAACCTGGTAGAGCATCCCACACAAACGAATGCTCCACATGCGGGTTTCACATGCCACCAACTCCACATTCACAGGCAACTTCAGCGCCACAGCCGTTTTCAGATAGCCCTCAATGCAAAGGCTCTAGACGCAAATATTGGTGTGAGAGCTAATTCAATCAAGGAAACACTGCATGTTGGTGAAGGGCATATTGAAGAAGGATCAGCCGAGTGGTTCTTGTGGGAGAACAACTCCATTTGGCTCACTAACTTCACACACCATCAGGCTTCCAAGCAGCTCTCAAGGAAACTCAGTTTTCACACTCTATGCTTAGTGCCCTTTGAGTGCATTATCTAGGAATGAACCTGGTAGAGCATCCCACACAAACGAATGCTCCACATGCGGGTTTCACATGCCACCAACTCCACATTCACAGGCAACTTCAGCGCCACAGCCGTTTTCAGAAAGCCCTCAATGCAAAGGCTCTAGATGCAAATATTGGTGTGAGAGCTAATTCAATCAAGGAAACACTGCATGTTGGTGAAGGGCATATTGAAGAAGGATCAGCCGAGTGGTTCTTGTGGGAGAACAACTCCATTTGGCTCACTAACTTCACACACCATCAGGCTTCCAAGCAGCTCTCAAGGAAACTCAGTTTTCACACTCTATGCTTAGTGCCCTTTGAGTGCATTATCTAGGAATGAACCTGGTAGAGCATCCCACACAAACGAATGCTCCACATGCGGGTTTCACATGCCACTAACTCCACATTCACAGGCAACTTCAGCGCCACAGCCGTTTTCAGATAGCCCTCAATTCAAAGGCTCTAGACGCAAATATTGGTGTGAGAGCTAATTCAATCAAGGAAACACTGCATGTTGGTGAAGGGCATATTGAAGAAGGATCAGCCTAGTGGTTCTTGTGGGAGAACAACTCCATTTGGCTCACTAACTTCACACACCATCAGGCTTCCAAGCAGCTCTCAAGGAAACTCAGTTTTCACACTCTATGTTTTGTGCAATTTGAATGCATTATCTAGGAATGAACCTGGTAGAGCATCCCACACAAACGAATGCTCCACATGCGGGTTTCACATGCCACCAACTCCACATTCACAGGCAACTTCAGCGCCACAGCCGTTTTCAGATAGCCCTCAATGCAAAGGCTCTAGACGCAAATATTTGTGTGAGAGCTAATTCAATCAAGGAAACACTGCATGTTGGTGAAGGGCATATTGAAGAAGGATCAGCCGAGTGGTTCTTGTGGGAGAACAACTCCATTTGGCTCACTAACTTCACACACCATCAGGCTTCCAAGCAGCTCTCAAGGAAACTCAGTTTTCACACTCTATGCTTAGTGCCCTTTGTATGGCTAGGACTGAAATGAACCTGGTAGAGCATCCCACACAAACGAATGCTCCACATGCGGGTTTCACATGCCACCAACTCCACATTCACAGGCAACTTCAGCGCCACAGCCGTTTTCAGATAGTCCTCAATGCAAAGGCTCTAGACGCAAATATTGGTGTGAGAGCTAATTCAATCAAGGAAACACTGCATGTTGGTGAAGGGCATATTGAAGAAGGATCAGCCGAGTGGTTCTTGTGGGAGAACAACTCCATTTGGCTCACTAACTTCACACACCATCAGGCTTCCAAGCAGCTCTCAAGGAAACTCAGTTTTCACACTCTATGCTTAGTGCCCTTTGAGTGCATTATCTAGGAATGAACCTGGTAGAGCATCCCACACAAACGAATGCTCCACATGCGGGTTTCACATGCCACCAACTCCACATTCACAGGCAACTTCAGCGCCACAGCCGTTTTCAGATAGCCCTCAATGCAAAGGCTCTAGACGCAAATATTGGTGTGAGAGCTAATTCAATCAAGGAAACACTGCATGTTGGTGAAGGGCATATTGAAGAAGGATCAGCCGAGTGGTTCTTGTGGGAGAACAACTCCATTTGGCTCACTAACTTCACACACCATCAGGCTTCCAAGCAGCTCTCAAGGAAACTCAGTTTTCACACTCTATGCTTAGTGCCCTTTGAGTGCATTATCTAGGAATGAACCTGGTAGAGCATCCCACACAAACGAATGCTCCACATGCGGGTTTCACATGCCACCAACTCCACATTCACAAGCAAATTCAGCGCCACAGCCGTTTTCAGATGGCCCTCAATGCAAAGGCTCTAGACGCAAATATTGGTGTGAGAGCTAATTCAATCAAGGAAACACTGCATGTTGGTGAAGGGTATATTGAAGAAGGATCAGCAGAGTGGTTCTTGTGGGAGAGCAACTCCATTTGGCTCACTAACTTCACACACCATCACGCTACCAAGCAGCTCTCAAGGAAACTCAGTTTTCACACTCTATGCTTAGTGCCCTTTGTATGGCTAGGACTGAAATGAACCTGGTAGAGCATCCCACACAAACTAATGCTCCACATGCGGGTTTCACATGCCACCAACTCCACATTCACAGGCAACTTCAGCGCCACAGCCGTTTTCAGATAGCCCTCAATGCAAAGGCTCTAGACGCAAATATTGATGTGAGAGCTAATTCAATCAAGGAAACACTGCATGTTGGTGAAGGGTATATTGAAGAAGGATCAGCAGAGTGGTTCTTGTGGGAGAACAACTCCATTTGGCTCACTAACTTCACACACCATCAGGCTTCCAAGCAGCTCTCAAGGAAACTCAGTTTTCACGCTCTATGCTTAGTGCCCTTTGTATGGCCTGGACTGAAATGAACCTGGTAGAGAATCCCACACAAACGAATGCTCCACATGCGGGTTTCACATGCCACCAACTCCACATTCACAGGCAACTTCAGCGCCACAGCCGTTTGCAGATAGCCCTCAATGCAAAGGCTCTAGACGCAAATATTGGTGTGAGAGCTAATTCAATCAAGGAAACACTGCATGTTGGTGAAGGGCATATTGAAGAAGGATCAGCAAAGTGGATCTTGTGGGAGAACAACTCCATTTGGCTCACTAACTTCACACACCATCAGGCTTCCAAGCAGCTCTCAAGGAAACTCAGTTTTCACACTCTATGCTTAGTGCCCTTTGAGTGCATTATCTAGGAATGAACGTGGTAGAGCATCCCACACAAACGAATGCTCCACATGCGGGTTTCACATGCCACCAACTCCACATTCACAGGCAACTTCAGCGCCACAGCCGTTTTCAGAAAGCCCTCAATGCAAAGGCTCTAGACGCAAATATTGGTGTGAGAGCTAATTCAATCAAGGAAACACTGCATGTTGGTGAAGGGCATATTGAAGAAGGATCAGCCGAGTGGTTCTTGTGGGAGAACAACTCCATTTGGCTCACTAACTTCACACACCATCAGGCTTCCAAGCAGCTCTCAAGGAAACTCAGTTTTCACACTCTATGCTTAGTGCCCTTTGAGTGCATTATCTAGGAATGAACCTGGTAGAGCATCCCACACAAACGAATGCTCCACATGCGGGTTTCACATGCCACCAACTCCACATTCACAGGCAACTTCAGCGCCACAGCCGTTTTCAGATAGCCCTCAATGCAAAGGCTCTAGACGCAAATATTGGTGTGAGAGCTAATTCAATCAAGGAAACACTGCATGTTGGTGAAGGGCATATTGAAGAAGGATCAGCCGAGTGGTTCTTGTGGGAGAACAACTCCCTTTGGCTCACTAACTTCACACACCATCAGGCTTCCAAGCAGCTCTCAAGGAAACTCAGTTTTCACACTCTATGCTTAGTGCTCTTTGTGTGCCTAGGACTGAAATGAAGCTTGGTCCGCATCCCACACAAACGAATGCTCCACATGCGGGTTTCACATGCCACCAACTCCACATTCACAGGCAACTTCAGCGCCACAGCCGTTTTCAGATAGCCCTCAATGCCAAGGATCTAGACGCAAATATTGGTGTGAGAGCTAATTCAATCAAGGAACACTGCATGTTGGTGAAGGGCATATTGAAGAAGGATCAGCCGAGTGGTTCTTGTGGGAGAACAACTCCATTTGGCTCACTAACTTCACACACCATCAGGCTTCCAAGCAGCTCTCAAGGAAACTCAGTTTTCACACTCTATGCTTAGTGCCCTTTGAGTGCATTATCTTGGAATGAACCTATTAGAGCATCCCACACAAACGAATGCTCCACATGCGGGTTTCACATGCCACCAACTCCACATTCACAGGCAACTTCAGCGCCACAGCCGTTTTCAAATAGCCCTCAATGCAAAGGCTCTAGACGCAAATATTGGTGTGAGAGCTAATTCAATCAAGGAAACACTGCATGTTGGTGAAGGGCATATTGAAGAAGGATCAGCCGAGTGGTTCTTGTGGGAGAACAACTCCATTTGGCTCACTAACTTCACACACCATCAGGCTTCCAAGCAGCTCTCAAGGAAACTCAGTTTTCACACTCTATGCTTAGTGCCCTTTGAGTGCATTATCTAGGAATGAACCTGGTAGAGCATCCCACACAAACGAATGCTCCACATGCGGGTTTCACATGCCACCAACTCCACATTCACAGGCAACTTCAGCGCCACAGCCGTTTTCAGATAGCCCTCAATGCAAAGGCTCTAGACGCAAATATTGGTGTGAGAGCTAATTCAATCAAGGAAACACAGCATGTTGGTGAAGGGCATATTGAAGAAGGATCAGCCGAGTGGTTCTTGTGGGAGAACAACTCCATTTGGCTCACTAACTTCACACACCATCAGGCTTCCAAGCAGCTCTCAAGGAAACTCAGTTTTCACACTCTATGCTTAGTGCCCATTATATTCCTGGGACTGAAATGAAGCTTGGTGAGCATCCCACACAAACGAATGCTCCACATGCGGGTTTCACATGCCACCAACTCCACATTCACAGGCAACTTCAGCGCCACAGCCGTTTTCAGATAGCCATCAATGCAAAGGCTCTAGACGCAAATATTGGTGTGAGAGCTAATTCAATCAAGGAAACACTGCATGTTGGTGAAGGGCATATTGAAGAAGGATCAGCCGAGTGGTTCTTGTGGGAGAACAACTCCATTTGGCTCACTAACTTCACACACCATCAGGCTTCCAAGCAGCTCTGAAGGAAACTCAGTTTTCACACTCTATGCTTAGTGCCCATTATATTCCTGGGACTGAAATGAAGCTTGGTGAGCATCCCACACAAACGAATGCTCCACATGCGGGTTTCACATGCCACCAACTCCACATTCACAGGCAACTTCAGCGCCACAGCCGTTTTCAGATAGCCCTCAATGCAAAGGCTCTAGACGCAAATATTGGTGTGAGAGCTAATTTAATCAAGGAAACACTGCATGTTGGTGAGGGGCATATTGAAGAAGTATCAGCAAAGTGGATCTTGTGGGAGAACAACTCCATTTGACTCACTAACTTCACACACCATCAGGCTTCCAAGCAGCTCTCAAGGAAACTCAGTTTTCACACTCTATGCTTAGTGCCCTTTGAGTTCCTAGGACTGAAATGAGGCTTGGTGAACATCCCTCACAAACGAATGCTCCACATGCGGGTTTCACATGCCACCAACTCCACATTCTCAGGCAACTTCAGCGCCACAGCCGTTTTCAGATAGCCCTCAATGCAAAGGCTCTAGACGCAAATATTGGTGTGAGAGCTAATTCAATCAAGGAAACACTGCATGTTGGTGAAGGGCATATTAAAGAAGTATCAGCCGAGTGGTTCTTGTGGGAGAACAACTCCATTTGACTCACTAACTTCACACACCATCAGGCTTCCAAGCACCTCTCAAGGAAACTCAGTTTTCAAACTCTATGCTTAGTGCCCTTTGAGTGCATTATCTAGGAATGAACCTGGTAGAGCATCCCACACAAACGAATGCTCCACATGCGGGTTTCACATGCCACCAACTCCACATTCACAGGCAACTTCAGCGCCACAGCCGTTTTCAGATAGCCCTCAATGCAAAGGCTCTAGACGCAAATATTGGTGTGAGAGCTAATTCAATCCAGGAAACACTGCATGTTGGTGAAGGGCATATTGAAGAAGGATCAGCCGAGTGGTTCTTGTGGGAGAACAACTCCATTTGGCTCACTAACTTCACACACCATCAGGCTTCCAAGCAGCTCTCAAGGAAACTCAGTTTTCACACTCTATGCTTAGTGCCCTTTGAGTGCATTATCTAGGAATGAGCCTGGTAGAGCATCCCACACAAACGAATGCTCCACATGCGGGTTTCACATGCCACCAACTCCACATTCACAGGCAACTTCAGCGCCACAGCCGTTTTCAGATAGCCCTCAATGCAAAGGCTCTAGACGCAAATATTGGTGTGAGAGCTAATTCAATCAAGGAAACACTGCATGTTGGTGAAGGGCATATTGAAGAAGGATCAGCCGAGTGGTTCTTGTGGGAGAACAACTCCCTTTGGCTCACTAACTTCACACACCATCAGGCTTCCAAGCAGCTCTCAAGGAAACTCAGTTTTCACACTCTATGCTTAGTGCTCTTTGTGTGCCTAGGACTGAAATGAAGCTTGGTCCGCATCCCACACAAACGAATGCTCCACATGCGGGTTTCACATGCCACCAACTCCACATTCACAGGCAACTTCAGCGCCACAGCCGTTTTCAGATAGCCCTCAATGCCAAGGATCTAGACGCAAATATTGGTGTGAGAGCTAATTCAATCAAGGAACACTGCATGTTGGTGAAGGGCATATTGAAGAAGGATCAGCCGAGTGGTTCTTGTGGGAGAACAACTCCATTTGGCTCACTAACTTCACACACCATCAGGCTTCCAAGCAGCTCTCAAGGAAACTCAGTTTTCACACTCTATGCTTAGTGCCCTTTGAGTGCATTATCTTGGAATGAACCTATTAGAGCATCCCACACAAACGAATGCTCCACATGCGGGTTTCACATGCCACCAACTCCACATTCACAGGCAACTTCAGCGCCACAGCCGTTTGCAGATAGCCCTCAATGCAAAGGCTCTAGACGCAAATATTGATGTGAGAGCTAATTCAATCAAGGAAACACTGCATGTTGGTGAAGGGCATATTGAAGAAGGATCAGCCTAGTGGTTCTTGTGGGAGAACAACTCCATTTGGCTCACTAACTTCACACACCATCAGGCTTCCAAGCAACTCTCAAGGAAACTCAGTTTTCACACTCTATGCTTAGTGCCCTTTGAGTGCATTATCTAGGAATGAACCTGGTAGAGCATCCCACATAAACGAATGCTCCACATGCGGGTTTCACATGCCACCAACTCCACATTCACAGGCAACTTCAGTGCCATAGCCGTTTTCAGATAGCCCTCAATGCAAAGGCTCTAGACGCAAATATTGGTGTGAGAGCTAATTCAATCAAGGAAACACTGCATGTTGGTGAAGGGCATATTGAAGAAGGATCAGCCGAGTGGTTCTTGTGGGAGAACAACTCCATTTGGCTCACTAACTTCACACACCATCAGGCTTCCAAGCAGCTCTCAAGGAAACTCAGTTTTCACACTCTATGCTTAGTGCCCTTTGAGTGCATTATCTAGGAATGAACCTGGTAGAGCATCCCACACAAACGAATGCTCCACATGCGGGTTTCACATGCCACCAACTCCACATTCACAGGCAACTTCAGCGCCACAGCCGTTTTCAGATAGCCCTCAATGCAAAGGCTCTAGACGCAAATATTGGTGTGAGAGCTAATTCAATCAAGGAAACACTGCATGTTGGTGAAGGGCATATTGAAGAAGGATCAGCCGAGTGGTTCTTGTGGGAGAACAACTCCCTTTGGCTCACTAACTTCACACACCATCAGGCTTCCAAGCAGCTCTCAAGGAAACTCAGTTTTCACACTCTATGCTTAGTGCTCTTTGTGTGCCTAGGACTGAAATGAAGCTTGGTCAGCATCCCACACAAACCAATGCTCCACATGCGGGTTTCACATGCCACCAACTCCACATTCACAGGCAACTTCAGCGCCACAGCCGTTTTCAGATAGCCCTCAATGCAAAGGCTCTAGACGCAAATATTGGTGTGAGAGCTAATTCAATCAAGGAAACACTGCATGTTGGTGAGGGGCATATTGAAGAAGTATCAGCAAAGTGGATCTTGTGGGAGAACAACTCCATTTGACTCACTAACTTCACACACCATCAGGCTTCCAAGCAGCTCTCAAGGAAACTCAGTTTTCACACTCTATGCTTAGTGCCCTTTGAGTTCCTAGGACTGAAATGAGGCTTGGTGAACATCCCTCACAAACGAATGCTCCACATGCGGGTTTCACATGCCACCAACTCCACATTCACAGGCAACTTCAGCGCCACAGCCGTTTTCAGATAGCCCTCAATGCAAAGGCTCTAGACGCAAATATTGGTGTGAGAGCTAATTCAATCAAGGAAACACTGCATGTTGGTGAAGGGCATATTGAAGAAGGATCAGCCGAGTGGTTCTTGTGGGAGAACAACTCCATTTGGCTCACTAACTTCACACACCATCAGGCTTCCAAGCAGCTCTCACAGAAACTCAGTTTTCACACTCTATGCTTAGTGCCCTTTGAGTGCATTATCTAGGAATGAACCTGGTAGAGCATCCCACACAAACGAATGCTCCACATGCGGGTTTCACATGCCACCAACTCCACATTCACAGGCAACTTCAGCGCCACAGCCGTTTGCAGATAGCCCTCAATGCAAAGGCTCTAGACGCAAATATTGATTTGAGAGCTAATTCAATCAAGGAAACACTGCATGTTGGTGAAGGGCATATTGAAGAAGGTTCAGCTGAGTGGTTCTTGTGGGAGAACAACTCCATTTGGCTCACTAACTTCACACACCATCAGGCTTCCAAGCAGCTCTCAAGGAAACTCAGTTTTCACACTCTATGCTTAGTGCCCTTTGAGTGCATTATCTAGGAATGAACCTGGTAGAGCATCCCACACAAACGAATGCTCCACATGCGGGTTTCACATGCCACCAACTCCACATTCACAGGCAACTTCAGCGCCACAGCCGTTTTCAGAAAGCCCTCAATGCAAAGGCTCTAGACGCAAATATTGGTGTGAGAGCTAATTCAATCAAGGAAACGCTGCATGTTGGTGAAGGGCATATTGAAGAAGGATCAGCCGAGTGGTTCTTGTGGGAGAACAACTCCCTTTGGCTCACTAACTTCACACACCATCAGGCTTCCAAGCAGCTCTCAAGGAAACTCAGTTTTCACACTCTATGCTTAGTGCTCTTTGTGTGCCTAGGACTGAAATGAAGCTTGGTCCGCATCCCACACAAACGAATGCTCCACATGCGGGTTTCACATGCCACCAACTCCACATTCACAGGCAACTTCAGCGCCACAGCCGTTTTCAGATAGCCCTCAATGCCAAGGATCTAGAAGCAAATATTGGTGTGAGAGCTAATTCAATCAAGGAACACTGCATGTTGGTGAAGGGCATATTGAAGAAGGATCAGCCGAGTGGTTCTTGTGGGAGAACAACTCCATTTGGCTCACTAACTTCACACACCATCAGGCTTCCAAGCAGCTCTCAAGGAAACTCAGTTTTCACACTCTATGCTTAGTGCCCTTTGAGTGCATTATCTTGGAATGAACCTATTAGAGCATCCCACACAAACGAATGCTCCACATGCGGGTTTCACATGCCACCAACTCCACATTCACAGGCAACTTCAGCGCCACAGCCGTTTTCAAATAGCCCTCAATGCAAAGGCTCTAGACGCAAATATTGGTGTGAGAGCTAATTCAATCAAGGAAACACTGCATGTTGGTGAAGGGCATATTGAAGAAGGATCAGCTGAGTGGTTCTTGTGGGAGAACAACTCCATTTGGCTCACTAACTTCACACACCATCAGGCTTCCAAGCAGCTCTCAAGGAAACTCAGTTTTCACACTCTATGCTTAGTGCCCTTTGAGTGCATTATCTAGGAATGAACCTGGTAGAGCATCCGTCACAAACGAATGCTCCACATGCGGGTTTCACATGCCACCAACTCCACATTCACAGGCAACTTCAGCGCCACAGCCGTTTGCAGATAGCCCTCAATGCAAAGGCTCTAGACGCAAATATTGATGTGAGAGCTAATTCAATCAAGGAAACACTGCATGTTGGTGAAGGGCATATTGAAGAAGGATCAGCCGAGTGGTTCTTGTGGGAGAACAACTCCATTTGGCTCACTAACTTCACACACCATCAGGCTTCCAAGCAGCTCTCAAGGAAACTCAGTTTTCACACTCTATGCTTAGTGCCCTTTGTATGGCTAGGACTGAAATGAACCTGGTAGAGCATCCCACACAAACGAATGCTCCACATGCGGGTTTCACATGCCACCAACTCCACATTCACAGGCAACTTCAGCGCCACAGCCGTTTTCAGATAGCCCTCAGTGCAAAGGCTCTAGACGCAAATATTGGTGTGAGAGCTAATTCAATCCAGGAAACACTGCATGTTGGTGAAGGGCATATTGAAGAAGGATCAGCCGAGTGGTTCTTGTGGGAGAACAACTCCATTTGGCTCACTAACTTCACACACCATCAGGCTTCCAAGCAGCTCTCAAGGAAACTCAGTTTTCACACTCTATGCTTAGTGCCCTTTGAGTGCATTATCTAGGAATGAACCTGGTAGAGCATCCCACACAAACGAATGCTCCACATGCGGGTTTCACATGCCACCAACTCCACATTCACAGGCAACTTCAGCGCCACAGCCGTTTTCAGAAAGCCCTCAATGCAAAGGCTCTAGACGCAAATATTGGTGTGAGAGCTAATTCAATCAAGGAAACGCTGCATGTTGGTGAAGGGCATATTGAAGAAGGATCAGCCGAGTGGTTCTTGTGGGAGAACAACTCCCTTTGGCTCACTAACTTCACACACCATCAGGCTTCCAAGCAGCTCTCAAGGAAACTCAGTTTTCACACTCTATGCTTAGTGCTCTTTGTGTGCCTAGGACTGAAATGAAGCTTGGTCCGCATCCCACACAAACGAATGCTCCACATGCGGGTTTCACATGCCACCAACTCCACATTCACAGGCAACTTCAGCGCCACAGCCGTTTTCAGATAGCCCTCAATGCAAAGGCTCTAGACGCAAATATTGGTGTGAGAGCTAATTCAGTCCAGGAAACACTGCATGTTGGTGAAGGGCATATTGAAGAAGGATCAGCCGAGTGGTTCTTGTGGGAGAACAACTCCATTTGGCTCACTAACTTCACACACCATCAGGCTTCCAAGCAGCTCTCAAGGAAACTCAGTTTTCACACTCTATGCTTAGTGCCCTTTGAGTGCATTATCTAGGAATGAACCTGGTAGAGCATCCCACACAAACGAATGCTCCACATGCGGGTTTCACATGCCACCAACTCCACATTCACAGGCAACTTCAGCGCCACAGCCGTTTTCAGATAGCCCTCAATGCAAAGGCTCTAGACGCAAATATTGGTGTGAGAGCTAATTCAATCAAGGAAACACAGCATGTTGGTGAAGGGCATATTGAAGAAGGATCAGCCGAGTGGTTCTTGTGGGAGAACAACTCCATTTGGCTCACTAACTTCACACACCATCAGGCTTCCAAGCAGCTCTCAAGGAAACTCAGTTTTCACACTCTATGCTTAGTGCCCATTATATTCCTGGGACTGAAATGAAGCTTGGTGAGCATCCCACACAAACGAATGCTCCACATGCGGGTTTCACATGCCACCAACTCCACATTCACAGGCAACTTCAGCGCCACAGCCGTTTTCAGATAGCCATCAATGCAAAGGCTCTAGACGCAAATATTGGTGTGAGAGCTAATTCAATCAAGGAAACACTGCATGTTGGTGAAGGGCATATTGAAGAAGGATCAGCCGAGTGGTTCTTGTGGGAGAACAACTCCATTTGGCTCACTAACTTCACACACCATCAGGCTTCCAAGCAGCTCTCAAGGAAACTCAGCTTTCACACTCTATGCTTAGTGCCCTTTGAGTTCCTAGGACTGAAATGAGGCTTGGTGAACATCCCTCACAAACGAATGCTCCACATGCGGGTTTCACATGCCACCAACTCCACATTCTCAGGCAACTTCAGCGCCACAGCCGTTTTCAGATAGCCCTCAATGCAAAGGCTCTAGACGCAAATATTGGTGTGAGAGCTAATTCAATCAAGGAAACACTGCATGTTGGTGAAGGGCATATTAAAGAAGTATCAGCCGAGTGGTTCTTGTGGGAGAACAACTCCATTTGACTCACTAACTTCACACACCATCAGGCTTCCAAGCACCTCTCAAAGAAACTCAGTTTTCACACTCTATGCTTAGTGCCCTTTGAGTGCATTATCTAGGAATGAACCTGGTAGAGCATCCGTCACAAACGAATGCTCCACATGAGGGTTTCACATGCCACCAACTCCACATTCACAGGCAACTTCAGCGCCACAGCCATTTTCAGAAAGCCCTCAATGCAAAGGCTCTAGACGCAAATATTGGTGTGAGAGCTAATTCAATCAAGGAAACACTGCATGTTGGTGAAGGGCATATTGAAGAAGGATCAGCCGAGTGGTTCTTGTGGGAGAACAACTCCATTTGGCTCACTAACTTCACACACCATCAGGCTTCCAAGCAGCTCTCAAGGAAACTCAGTTTTCACACTCTATGCTTAGTGCCCATTATATTCCTGGGACTGAAATGAAGCTTGGTGAGCATCCCACACAAACGAATGCTCCACATGCGGGTTTCACATGCCACCAACTCCACATTCACAGGCAACTTCAGCGCCACAGCCGTTTTCAAATAGCCCTCAATGCAAAGGCTCTAGACGCAAATATTGGTGTGAGAGCTAATTCAATCAAGGAAACACTGCATGTTGGTGAAGGGCATATTGAAGAAGGATCAGCCGAGTGGTTCTTGTGGGAGAACAACTCCATTTGGCTCACTAACTTCACACACCATCAGGCTTCCAAGCAGCTCTCAAGGAAACTCAGTTTTCACACTCTATGCTTAGTGCCCTTTGAGTGCATTATCTAGGAATGAACCTGGTAGAGCATCCCACACAAACGAATGCTCCACATGCGGGTTTCACATGCCACCAACTCCACATTCACAGGCAACTTCAGCGCCACAGCCGTTTTCAGATAGCCCTCAATGCAAAGGCTCTAGACGCAAATATTGGTGTGAGAGCTAATTCAATCAAGGAAACACAGCATGTTGGTGAAGGGCATATTGAAGAAGGATCAGCCGAGTGGTTCTTGTGGGAGAACAACTCCATTTGGCTCACTAACTTCACACACCATCAGGCTTCCAAGCAGCTCTCAAGGAAACTCAGTTTTCACACTCTATGCTTAGTGCCCATTATATTCCTGGGACTGAAATGAAGCTTGGTGAGCATCCCACACAAACGAATGCTCCACATGCGGGTTTCACATGCCACCAACTCCACATTCACAGGCAACTTCAGCGCCACAGCCGTTTTCAGATAGCCATCAATGCAAAGGCTCTAGACGCAAATATTGGTGTGAGAGCTAATTCAATCAAGGAAACACTGCATGTTGGTGAAGGGCATATTGAAGAAGGATCAGCCGAGTGGTTCTTGTGGGAGAACAACTCCATTTGGCTCACTAACTTCACACACCATCAGGCTTCCAAGCAGCTCTGAAGGAAACTCAGTTTTCACACTCTATGCTTAGTGCCCATTATATTCCTGGGACTGAAATGAAGCTTGGTGAGCATCCCACACAAACGAATGCTCCACATGCGGGTTTCACATGCCACCAACTCCACATTCACAGGCAACTTCAGCGCCACAGCCGTTTTCAGATAGCCCTCAATGCAAAGGCTCTAGACGCAAATATTGGTGTGAGAGCTAATTTAATCAAGGAAACACTGCATGTTGGTGAGGGGCATATTGAAGAAGTATCAGCAAAGTGGATCTTGTGGGAGAACAACTCCATTTGACTCACTAACTTCACACACCATCAGGCTTCCAAGCAGCTCTCAAGGAAACTCAGTTTTCACACTCTATGCTTAGTGCCCTTTGAGTTCCTAGGACTGAAATGAGGCTTGGTGAACATCCCTCACAAACGAATGCTCCACATGCGGGTTTCACATGCCACCAACTCCACATTCTCAGGCAACTTCAGCGCCACAGCCGTTTTCAGATAGCCCTCAATGCAAAGGCTCTAGACGCAAATATTGGTGTGAGAGCTAATTCAATCAAGGAAACACTGCATGTTGGTGAAGGGCATATTAAAGAAGTATCAGCCGAGTGGTTCTTGTGAGAGAACAACTCCATTTGACTCACTAACTTCACACACCATCAGGCTTCCAAGCAGCTCTCAAGGAAACTCAGTTTTCACACTCTATGCTTAGTGCCCTTTGAGTGCATTATCTAGGAATGAGCCTGGTAGAGCATCCCACACAAACGAATGCTCCACATGCGGGTTTCACATGCCACCAACTCCACATTCACAGGCAACTTCAGCGCCACAGCCGTTTTCAGATAGCCCTCAATGCAAAGGCTCTAGACGCAAATATTGGTGTGAGAGCTAATTCAATCAAGGAAACACTGCATGTTGGTGAAGGGCATATTGAAGAAGGATCAGCCGAGTGGTTCTTGTGGGAGAACAACTCCCTTTGGCTCACTAACTTCACACACCATCAGGCTTCCAAGCAGCTCTCAAGGAAACTCAGTTTTCACACTCTATGCTTAGTGCTCTTTGTGTGCCTAGGACTGAAATGAAGCTTGGTCCGCATCCCACACAAACGAATGCTCCACATGCGGGTTTCACATGCCACCAACTCCACATTCACAGGCAACTTCAGCGCCACAGCCGTTTTCAGATAGCCCTCAATGCCAAGGATCTAGACGCAAATATTGGTGTGAGAGCTAATTCAATCAAGGAACACTGCATGTTGGTGAAGGGCATATTGAAGAAGGATCAGCCGAGTGGTTCTTGTGGGAGAACAACTCCATTTGGCTCACTAACTTCACACACCATCAGGCTTCCAAGCAGCTCTCAAGGAAACTCAGTTTTCACACTCTATGCTTAGTGCCCTTTGAGTGCATTATCTTGGAATGAACCTATTAGAGCATCCCACACAAACGAATGCTCCACATGCGGGTTTCACATGCCACCAACTCCACATTCACAGGCAACTTCAGCGCCACAGCCGTTTGCAGATAGCCCTCAATGCAAAGGCTCTAGACGCAAATATTGATGTGAGAGCTAATTCAATCAAGGAAACACTGCATGTTGGTGAAGGGCATATTGAAGAAGGATCAGCCTAGTGGTTCTTGGGGGAGAACAACTCCATTTGGCTCACTAACTTCACACACCATCAGGCTTCCAAGCAACTCTCAAGGAAACTCAGTTTTCACACTCTATGCTTAGTGCCCTTTGAGTGCATTATCTAGGAATGAACCTGGTAGAGCATCCCACATAAACGAATGCTCCACATGCGGGTTTCACATGCCACCAACTCCACATTCACAGGCAACTTCAGTGCCATAGCCGTTTTCAGATAGCCCTCAATGCAAAGGCTCTAGACGCAAATATTGGTGTGAGAGCTAATTCAATCAAGGAAACACTGCATGTTGGTGAAGGGCATATTGAAGAAGGATCAGCCGAGTGGTTCTTGTGGGAGAACAACTCCATTTGGCTCACTAACTTCACACACCATCAGGCTTCCAAGCAGCTCTCAAGGAAACTCAGTTTTCACACTCTATGCTTAGTGCCCTTTGAGTGCATTATCTAGGAATGAACCTGGTAGAGCATCCCACACAAACGAATGCTCCACATGCGGGTTTCACATGCCACCAACTCCACATTCACAGGCAACTTCAGCGCCACAGCCGTTTTCAGATAGCCCTCAATGCAAAGGCTCTAGACGCAAATATTGGTGTGAGAGCTAATTCAATCAAGGAAACACTGCATGTTGGTGAAGGGCATATTGAAGAAGGATCAGCCGAGTGGTTCTTGTGGGAGAACAACTCCCTTTGGCTCACTAACTTCACACACCATCAGGCTTCCAAGCAGCTCTCAAGGAAACTCAGTTTTCACACTCTATGCTTAGTGCTCTTTGTGTGCCTAGGACTGAAATGAAGCTTGGTCAGCATCCCACACAAACCAATGCTCCACATGCGGGTTTCACATGCCACCAACTCCACATTCACAGGCAACTTCAGCGCCACAGCCGTTTTCAGATAGCCCTCAATGCAAAGGCTCTAGACGCAAATATTGGTGTGAGAGCTAATTCAATCAAGGAAACACTGCATGTTGGTGTGGGGCATATTGAAGAAGTATCAGCAAAGTGGATCTTGTGGGAGAACAACTCCATTTGACTCACTAACTTCACACACCATCAGGCTTCCAAGCAGCTCTCAAGGAAACTCAGTTTTCACACTCTATGCTTAGTGCCCTTTGAGTTCCTAGGACTGAAATGAGGCTTGGTGAACATCCCTCACAAACGAATGCTCCACATGCGGGTTTCACATGCCACCAACTCCACATTCACAGGCAACTTCAGCGCCACAGCCGTTTTCAGATAGCCCTCAATGCAAAGGCTCTAGACGCAAATATTGGTGTGAGAGCTAATTCAATCAAGGAAACACTGCATGTTGGTGAAGGGCATATTGAAGAAGGATCAGCCGAGTGGTTCTTGTGGGAGAACAACTCCATTTGGCTCACTAACTTCACACACCATCAGGCTTCCAAGCAGCTCTCACGGAAACTCAGTTTTCACACTCTATGCTTAGTGCCCTTTGAGTGCATTATCTAGGAATGAACCTGGTAGAGCATCCCACACAAACGAATGCTCCACATGCGGGTTTCACATGCCACCAACTCCACATTCACAGGCAACTTCAGCGCCACAGCCGTTTGCAGATAGCCCTCAATGCAAAGGCTCTAGACGCAAATATTGATTTGAGAGCTAATTCAATCAAGGAAACACTGCATGTTGGTGAAGGGCATATTGAAGAAGGTTCAGCTGAGTGGTTCTTGTGGGAGAACAACTCCATTGGCTCACTAACTTCACACACCATCAGGCTTCCAAGCAGCTCTCAAGGAAACTCAGTTTTCACACTCTATGCTTAGTGCCCTTTGAGTGCATTATCTAGGAATGAACCTGGTAGAGCATCCCACACAAACGAATGCTCCACATGCGGGTTTCACATGCCACCAACTCCACATTCACAGGCAACTTCAGCGCCACAGCCGTTTTCAGAAAGCCCTCAATGCAAAGGCTCTAGACGCAAATATTGGTGTGAGAGCTAATTCAATCAAGGAAACGCTGCATGTTGGTGAAGGGCATATTGAAGAAGGATCAGCCGAGTGGTTCTTGTGGGAGAACAACTCCCTTTGGCTCACTAACTTCACACACCATCAGGCTTCCAAGCAGCTCTCAAGGAAACTCAGTTTTCACACTCTATGCTTAGTGCTCTTTGTGTGCCTAGGACTGAAATGAAGCTTGGTCCGCATCCCACACAAACGAATGCTCCACATGCGGGTTTCACATGCCACCAACTCCACATTCACAGGCAACTTCAGCGCACAGCCGTTTTCAGATAGCCCTCAATGCCAAGGATCTAGAAGCAAATATTGGTGTGAGAGCTAATTCAATCAAGGAACACTGCATGTTGGTGAAGGGCATATTGAAGAAGGATCAGCCGAGTGGTTCTTGTGGAGAACAACTCCATTTGGCTCACTAACTTCACACACCATCAGGCTTCCAAGCAGCTCTCAAGGAAACTCAGTTTTCACACTCTATGCTTAGTGCCCTTTGAGTGCATTATCTTGGAATGAACCTATTAGAGCATCCCACACAAACGAATGCTCCACATGCGGGTTTCACATGCCACCAACTCCACATTCACAGGCAACTTCAGCGCCACAGCCGTTTTCAAATAGCCTCAATGCAAAGGCTCTAGACGCAAATATTGGTGTGAGAGCTAATTCAATCAAGGAAACACTGCATGTTGGTGAAGGGCATATTGAAGAAGGATCAGCTGAGTGGTTCTTGTGGGAGAACAACTCCATTTGGCTCACTAACTTCACACACCATCAGGCTTCCAAGCAGCTCTCAAGGAAACTCAGTTTTCACACTCTATGCTTAGTGCCCTTTGAGTGCATTATCTAGGAATGAACCTGGTAGAGCATCCGTCACAAACGAATGCTCCACATGCGGGTTTCACATGCCACCAACTCCACATTCACAGGCAACTTCAGCGCCACAGCAGTTTGCAGATAGCCCTCAATGCAAAGGCTCTAGACGCAAATATTGATGTGAGAGCTAATTCAATCAAGGAAACACTGCATGTTGGTGAAGGGCATATTGAAGAAGGATCAGCCGAGTGGTTCTTGTGGGAGAACAACTCCATTTGGCTCACTACTTCACACACCATCAGGCTTCCAAGCAGCTCTCAAGGAAACTCAGTTTTCACACTCTATGCTTAGTGCCCTA